>NC_063258.1:21690614-21773197 GCF_019578655.1 Ricinus communis
TAGGAATGCATAGACGTTTTTCTTTGAACAAAAATCCATCATGTCTGTAAAATTTATCAATAGCACCATGTTCACAAGCATGAAAAATAGAACCAAAATCGTGGTCATCAACATACAAGTCTTTGATATACTCAAAACCAAGCAATTTTGTTTCTAGAGAAGCAAGTAAAGCATACCTTCTAGATAGTGCATCGGCTACTACATTTTCTTTACCTTGCTTGTACTTAATGACATAGGGAAATGCTTCAATGAATTCACTCCATTTAGCATGGCGCTTATTCAACTTGTTCTGTCCCTTCAAGTGCTTTAATGCTTCATGATCCGTGTGAATCACAAACTCCTTAGGTAGCAAATAATGCTGCCAAACATTGAGTGCACGCACAAGAGCATACAATTCCTTGTCATAAGTTGGATATTTCAAGCTAGCTCCATTCAACTTTTCACTAAAATAGGCTATTGGCTTCCCATCTTGCATTAAAACAGCTCCAATACCTACACCAGAAGCATCACAATCAATTTCAAAAGTTCCGGAAAAATCCGGGAAGTGAAAGAATGGGAGATGAAGTAAGTTTGTCCTTTAGCATATTAAATGCGTTTTCTTGTTGTTCTCCCCAATGAAACTTCACGTTCTTCTTTACAAGCTCGTTAAGTGGTGCGGCAAGAGTACTGAAGTCCTTGACAAACCTCCTATAGAAGCTTGCAAGCCCATGAAAGCTCCTCACATCACTAACATTCTTTGGTGTTGGCCACTCCTTAATTGCTTTTACCTTATCTTCATCGACCTGAATTCCATTTTTACTAACAACAAAACCAAGAAACACAAGTTTGTTTGTGCAAAAATCACACTTAGCAAGGTTAGCATATAAAGAATTCTCACGCAAAACCATCAACACCATCCGAACATGTTCAACATGCTCACTAAAGCTCTTACTATAAATCAAAATATCATCAAAGTATACTACCACAAATTTACCAATATACGCACGCAAAACATGGTTCATTAGTCTCATAAAAGTACTTGGTGCGTTAGTTAAGCCAAAAGGCATGACCAACCACTCATACAAACCAAATTTAGTTTTGAATGCTGTTTTCCACTCATCACCTATATTCATTCTAATTTGGTGATAGCCACTTCTCAAATCAATTTTAGTAAAGATAACACTTCCATGCAATTCATCTAACATATCATCTAACCTAGGAATAGGATGACGATATTTAATGGTAATCTTGTTAATTGCACGACAATCAATACACATACGCCAAGACCCATCTTTCTTAGGGACTAACAAAACAGGAACAGCACATGGGCTAAGACTTTCCCTAACATAACCTTTACTTAGTAGTTCCTCAACTTGGCGTTGCAGCTCTTTGGTCTCCTCCGGATTGACTCTATAGGCTGGTCTATTTGGAATGGATGACCCCGGCACAAAGTCAATTTGGTGCTCTATCCCCCTTAGTGGTGGCAACCCACTAGGTAACTCCTCAGGAAACACATCGTCATATTCCTGCAAAACACTTACAAACACACTAGGAAGAGAAGAGTTAAGATTATTAGTGTTAAATAAAGTCTCCTTGTACATAAGTACAAGTACTTGCCTATTTTCACTCAAAGCCTTTCTCATGTCTCGCTCTCTAACTAAGAAACTCACTTTTTTCTCGCTTGCCTCCCCTTTTTCTTGCGTCTTACTCGTTCTTTTGCTCACATTCTTGTGCAAACCCTCGCTAAACTCTCCTTTTACCACTCGTTGCTCTCCCCCCTCATTATTTTCCACACAACTCCCCTTTTGCTTGTGCACCTTTTCTTTTTCATATGCACTCTCACACTTTCTTTTTTTCTTTCTCATATGCTTCCATTCGGTCCTTTACAACTTTTTGTAATTCACAAACTTCTTTAGGACTTAATGGTGCCAAAACATACGGTTTTCCATCCATTACAAGAGAATATGCATTGGTTCGACCATTATGAATTACAGATCTATCATATAACCATGGTCTACCTAGCAACATATGACATGCTTGCATGGGAACAACATCACATAATACCTCATCATTATACTTCTTTACACTAAATGCAATCCGTACTTGCTTAGTAACTCTAATCCCACTTTGATCATTAAGCCATTGCAAGGTGTATGGCTTAGGATGCTTAATAGTTGGAAGTCTAAGTTTATCAACCATCATAGCACTGGCTACATTAGTACAACTACCCACATCAATGATTAAACTACAATTAGCATCATGGTTTTGTACTTTACATGTAGTATGGAATATGTTTTCCCTTTGAGCGTCATCATCAATAGGTTGTAAATTAAGAGCTCTAAAAGTTATAAGTACATTACTAACCTCACCCAATTGCACATCATCACATTCTTCCAACTCAGGCATGTATAGGTAATCCTCCTCACCTGGTTCGGATTCTTCATCACTCTCAAAGACCACTTCACCACCTCGAATTACCATGGTTCGCTTGTTTGGACATTGGGAAGATATATGTCCATACCCCAAACACTTGAAGCATTGCACTTTCTTTGATTTGAGGTCACTTTGCGTCGTTGGTTTAGTGTTAACATCAAATTTAGGGGCTGGCTTGATGTCCTTTGATGCCTCACGACCCTTGTTAGGGGGCTGGTTGCTCCCTTTCCATGCATTACTCCATTTTGAGCTAGGGGCAGCACTTCTGCTCTTGGTTTTTAATTGTTTTTCCACCTTTATGGCCATGTGCAACATATCCTCCATCTCTACATAATGCTGCAATTCAATTATGTTAGCAATATCACGATTCAAACCATGCAAAAATCTTGCCATTGTGGCTTCCCTATCCTCATCTATATTGGCTCTAATCATAGCTATCTCCATAGATTGCCAATACTCCTCAACACTCTTACTACCTTGTACTAGATTTTGTAACTTGTTGTACAAATCCCTTTGGTAGTGCGATGGCACAAACCTTTTACGCATAATGCGTTTAACCTCATCCCATGAACCAACTTCGTGTTCCCCATGACGCCTACGACCACTCACCAATTGATCCCACCAAATGGCAGCATAATCACAAATTCAACAACAGCAAGTTTAACCTTTTTAGACTCACTATAGTTATGACATTCAAAAACCCTTTCAACCTTCTTTTCCCACTCCAAATAAACTTCAGGGTCACTCTTACCATGAAAAGATGGTATTTTCATCTTAATGCTACCCAAATTAGTGTCAATTTTGGGTTGGAGATTATGTCTAGACCCTTTAGACTCACTTTCTTGGTCATTATCAGAACCATCCCCTTTAGACGTTTTAGGCATATCATTCAATAACCTAGTTAATTTGTCATCTTGTTTTTGAAATTGTTTTGTCATATGTTCTACTACATCTCTCAATTTATAAGCTAAATTTTCCAAAGTCAATGATGGTTCAGATGACATGGTTAAACCAAAAGACTAAGAAAAAAGGACGTGATCAAGTGTTATACTCTGGAGGCTTCTTATAGTTAAAGGCAAAAACAAGAAAAGATCACTCCCTCACGTGTTTCACTCACAAAGAATTGAATTCCTTATAGAAATTAAATCAAATTGTTCTAGTAATCACAAGAACAAGTTTTTCACAACCTCTTAACGTTTATTAATTCTGAAGTTCAATAGAACACTCGTGAATCAATAAAACGAATTATAAGCGTGTGAACAAAACAAGCTTACAACTAATCGAACAAGACTCAATTAACCCAAAAGAAAAGCTATTTAAGAGAAAACAAACAAAATTACCCAAATCAGAATTATAAGAATGAAGAACAGCTCCAATTAATTAAAAGGAATTGCGGAATGAATCAATCAAGAGTCAATTCTTCGAGAACTACCCAACACAAATGGTTAGGGTTAGTTTTCCGTTCCTTCCCTTTCTTTCGTTTTTTTTTTTGGAAATCTGCCTTGGTATGCGGGCAGATAATACTCTGATCCAAATTACTTCATTGTATGCGTCCCGGACATCAAAACGATCGCGTTCCTGCTTTTATTACGCTTGGATTAATAGAAAACAACATGATTTCTCCCTTTCGCGAGTGGATTTACGTCTCGTCCCGCTTGATTATCGAGCAACGCATCAACGGCACCGACCAAGCTTGTCAAACGCCTTCTCATGATTCCTTATATTAATCCTTGTTCCATTAGAAATCCCTCGTGCCGAGAGGAACAAGGAATGATGGAGATCCCAATGGTCCATGTCCTGAATCCGGGGCGCACCTCGATTCTCGTCGTTCACTCCTTCCTCCAAAAGATTTGACCGAGATCATTCGAGAATGATATCAATGCTCGATCAACTGATTTCATCTCATTCGAGAATAATATCAATATTCGATCAATTAATTTAATTTCCTTGCATTTGTCCAAGCAATGGATCTGTTCCTATGCTTGTCGCTTATACGCTTTCACTCGACACTCGTGCTTATGCTCCCCAAATAGAACCAAACCATCATACTACACAAAGATTAGAAAGAGAGGCACAAAAGAAAGGAAAGAAATCGCAAGTTCTTTCTTTCTTCTCCGCATTCGGCTAGGTGTAAGGATCAAATGGAATTGATTAAGACACTAGGGTAGATAAAGAACACAAAATAAAGATTCGATCAAAATCATTCGAGAATGATATCCATGCTCGATCAAATGATCAACTAATTAATTTCTTTGCATTTGTCCAAGCAATGGATTTGTGCCTATGCTTGCCGGTTATACGCGCTTTCACTTGACACCCATGCTTATTCTCCCCAAATAAAACCAAACCATCATCACTGAACAAAGATTAGAAAGAGTGGCACAAAAGAAAGGAAAGAAATCACAACTTCTTTGTTCTTCTCCACGTAAGGATCAAATCGAATTGATTTAGACACAAAAGAAAGGAACGCGAGCGATAATTCATATTTTTGATTTCCCACAAGATAGAAAACTGAAATAATAGCTCATTAGTCTTAAATATTCGGTTGCATGCAGTTTTTATGGTGCGACATCCCTCATTCCATAAGCTAAAGAAACTAGAAACTAAATACAAATTAATAAATAAAGAAAGAATAATAAATTAAAGTCAAATCAAGAACTAGGGAAGAGTTAACTGGTCCACCGTAGTCCCGGATTCTATGAGCCAGCTTAACAAAAACAAGGAGAAATGCGTGTAGGCCTGCCTAATAATACTCTGATCCAAATTACTTCATTGTATGCGTCCCGGACATCAAAACGATCGCGTTCCTGCTTTTATTACGCTTGGATTAATAGAAAACAACATGATTTCTCCCTTTCGCGAGTGGATTTACGTCTCGTCCCGCTTGATTATCGAGCAACGCATCAACGGCACCGACCAAGCTTGTCAAACGCCTTCTCATGATTCCTTATATTAATCCTTGTTCCATTAGAAATCCCTCGTGCCGAGAGGAACAAGGAATGATGGAGATCCCAATGGTCCATGTCCTGAATCTGGGCGCACCTCGATTCTCGTCGTTCACTCCTTCCTCCAAAAGATTTGACCGAGATCATTCGAGAATGATATCAATGCTCGATCAACTGATTTCATCTCATTCGAGAATAATATCAATATTCGATCAATTAATTTAATTTCCTTGCATTTGTCCAAGCAATGGATCTGTTCCTATGCTTGTCGCTTATACGCGCTTTCACTCGACACTCGTGCTTATGCTCCCCAAATAGAACCAAACCATCATACTACACAAAGATTAGAAAGAGAGGCACAAAAGAAAGGAAAGAAATCGCAAGTTCTTTCTTTCTTCTCCGTCGGCTAGGTGTAAGGATCAAATGGAATTGATTAAGACACTAGGGTAGATAAAGAACACAAAATAAAGATTCGATCAAAATCATTCGAGAATGATATCCATGCTCGATCAAATGATCAACTAATTAATTTCTTTGCATTTGTCCAAGCAATGGATTTGTGCCTATGCTTGCCGGTTATACGCGCTTTCACTTGACACCCATGCTTATTCTCCCCAAATAAAACCAAACCATCATCACTGAACAAAGATTAGAAAGAGTGGCACAAAAGAAAGGAAAGAGATCACAACTTCTTTGTTCTTCTCCGTACGGCTGGTAAGGATCAAATCGAATTGATTTAGACACAAAAGAAAGGAACGCGAGCGATAATTCATATTTTTGATTTCCCACAAGATAGAAAACTGAAATAATAGCTCATTAGTCTTAAATATTCGGTTGCATGCAGTTTTTATGGTGCGACATCCCTCATTCCATAAGCTAAAGAAACTAGAAACTAAATACAAATTAATAAATAAAGAAAGAATAATAAATTAAAGTCAAATCAAGAACTAGGGAAGAGTTAACTGGTCCACCGTAGTCCCAGATTCTATGAGCCAGCTTAACAAAAACAAGGAGAAATGCGTGTAGGCCTGCCTAATAATACTCTGATCCAAATTACTTCATTGTATGCGTCCCGGACATCAAAACGATCGCGTTCCTGCTTTTATTACGCTTGGATTAATAGAAAACAACATGATTTCTCCCTTTCGCGAGTGGATTTACGTCTCGTCCCGCTTGATTATCGAGCAACGCATCAACGGCACCGACCAAGCTTGTCAAACGCCTTCTCATGATTCCTTATATTAATCCTTGTTCCATTAGAAATCCTTGTGCCGAGAGGAACAAGGAATGATGGAGATCCCAATGGTCCATGTCCTGAATCTGGGCGCACCTCGATTCTCGTCGTTCACTCCTTCCTCCAAAAGATTTGACCGAGATCATTCGAGAATGATATCAATGCTCGATCAACTGATTTCATCTCATTCGAGAATAATATCAATATTCGATCAATTAATTTAATTTCCTTGCATTTGTCCAAGCAATGGATCTGTTCCTATGCTTGTCGCTTATATCAGCGCTTTCACTCGACACTCGTGCTTATGCTCCCCAAATAGAACCAAACCATCATACTACACAAAGATTAGAAAGAGAGGCACAAAAGAAAGGAAAGAAATCGCAAGTTCTTTCTTTCTTCTCCGTACGGCTAGGTGTAAGGATCAAATGGAATTGATTAAGACACTAGGGTAGATAAAGAACACAAAATAAAGATTCGATCAAAATCATTCGAGAATGATATCCATGCTCGATCAAATGATCAACTAATTAATTTCTTTGCATTTGTCCAAGCAATGGATTTGTGCCTATGCTTGCCGGTTATACGCGCTTTCACTTGACACCCATGCTTATTCTCCCCAAATAAAACCAAACCATCATCACTGAACAAAGATTAGAAAGAGTGGCACAAAAGAAAGGAAAGAGATCACAACTTCTTTGTTCTTCTCCGTACGGCTGGGCGTAAGGATCAAATCGAATTGATTTAGACACAAAAGAAAGGAACGCGAGCGATAATTCATATTTTTGATTTCCCACAAGATAGAAAACTGAAATAATAGCTCATTAGTCTTAAATATTCGGTTGCATGCAGTTTTTATGGTGCGACATCCCTCATTCCATAAGCTAAAGAAACTAGAAACTAAATACAAATTAATAAATAAAGAAAGAATAATAAATTAAAGTCAAATCAAGAACTAGGGAAGAGTTAACTGGTCCACCGTAGTCCCAGATTCTATGAGCCAGCTTAACAAAAACAAGGAGAAATGCGTGTAGGCCTGCCTAATAATACTCCTGATCCAAATTACTTCATTGTATGCGTCCCGGACATCAAAACGATCGCGTTCCTGCTTTTATTACGCTTGGATTAATAGAAAACAACATGATTTCTCCCTTCGCGAGTGGATTTACGTCTCGTCCCGCTTGATTATCGAGCAACGCATCAACGGCACCGACCAAGCTTGTCAAACGCCTTCTCATGATTCCTTATATTAATCCTTGTTCCATTAGAAATCCTCGTGCCGAGAGGAACAAGGAATGATGGAGATCCCAATGGTCCATGTCCTGAATCTGGGCGCACCTCGATTCTCGTCGTTCACTCCTTCCTCCAAAAGATTTGACCGAGATCATTCGAGAATGATATCAATGCTCGATCAACTGATTTCATCTCATTCGAGAATAATATCAATATTCGATCAATTAATTTAATTTCCTTGCATTTGTCCAAGCAATGGATCTGTTCCTATGCTTGTCGCTTATACGCTTTCACTCGACACTCGTGCTTATGCTCCCCAAATAGAACCAAACCATCATACTACACAAAGATTAGAAAGAGAGGCACAAAAGAAAGGAAAGAAATCGCAAGTTCTTTCTTTCTTCTCCGTCTGGCTAGGTGTAAGGATCAAATGGAATTGATTAAGACACTAGGGTAGATAAAGAACACAAAATAAAGATTCGATCAAAATCATTCGAGAATGATATCCATGCTCGATCAAATGATCAACTAATTAATTTCTTTGCATTTGTCCAAGCAATGGATTTGTGCCTATGCTTGCCGGTTATACGCGCTTTCACTTGACACCCATGCTTATTCTCCCCAAATAAAACCAAACCATCATCACTGAACAAAGATTAGAAAGAGTGGCACAAAAGAAAGGAAAGAGATCACAACTTCTTTGTTCTTCTCCGTACGGCTGGGCGTAAGGATCAAATCGAATTGATTTAGACACAAAAGAAAGGAACGCGAGCGATAATTCATATTTTTGATTTCCCACAAGATAGAAAACTGAAATAATAGCTCATTAGTCTTAAATATTCGGTTGCATGCAGTTTTTATGGTGCGACATCCCTCATTCCATAAGCTAAAGAAACTAGAAACTAAATACAAATTAATAAATAAAGAAAGAATAATAAATTAAAGTCAAATCAAGAACTAGGGAAGAGTTAACTGGTCCACCGTAGTCCCAGATTCTATGAGCCAGCTTAACAAAAACAAGGAGAAATGCGTGTAGGCCTGCCTAATAATACTCTGATCCAAATTACTTCATTGTATGCGTCCCGGACATCAAAACGATCGCGTTCCTGCTTTTATTACGCTTGGATTAATAGAAAACAACATGATTTCTCCCTTTCGGCGAGTGGATTTACGTCTCGTCCCGGCTTGATTATCGAGCAACGCATCAACGGCACCGACCAAGCTTGTCAAACGCCTTCTCATGATTCCTTATATTAATCCTTGTTCCATTAGAAATCCCTCGTGCCGAGAGGAACAAGGAATGATGGAGATCCCAATGGTCCATGTCCTGAATCTGGGCGCACCTCGATTCTCGTCGTTCACTCCTTCCTCCAAAAGATTTGACCGAGATCATTCGAGAATGATATCAATGCTCGATCAACTGATTTCATCTCATTCGAGAATAATATCAATATTCGATCAATTAATTTAATTTCCTTGCATTTGTCCAAGCAATGGATCTGTTCCTATGCTTGTCGCTTATACGCTTTCACTCGACACTCGTGCTTATGCTCCCCAAATAGAACCAAACCATCATACTACACAAAGATTAGAAAGAGAGGCACAAAAGAAAGGAAAGAAATCGCAAGTTCTTTCTTTCTTCTCCGTACGGCTAGGTGTAAGGATCAAATGGAATTGATTAAGACACTAGGGTAGATAAAGAACACAAAATAAAGATTCGATCAAAATCATTCGAGAATGATATCCATGCTCGATCAAATGATCAACTAATTAATTTCTTTGCATTTGTCCAAGCAATGGATTTGTGCCTATGCTTGCCGGTTATACAGCGCTTTCACTTGACACCCATGCTTATTCTCCCCAAATAAAACCAAACCATCATCACTGAACAAAGATTAGAAAGAGTGGCACAAAAGAAAGGAAAGAGATCACAACTTCTTTGTTCTTCTCCGTACGGCTGGGCGTAAGGATCAAATCGAATTGATTTAGACACAAAAGAAAGGAACGCGAGCGATAATTCATATTTTTGATTTCCCACAAGATAGAAAACTGAAATAATAGCTCATTAGTCTTAAATATTCGGTTGCATGCAGTTTTTATGGTGCGACATCCCTCATTCCATAAGCTAAAGAAACTAGAAACTAAATACAAATTAATAAATAAAGAAAGAATAATAAATTAAAGTCAAATCAAGAACTAGGGAAGAGTTAACTGGTCCACCGTAGTCCCAGATTCTATGAGCCAGCTTAACAAAAACAAGGAGAAATGCGTGTAGGCCTGCCTAATAATACTCTGATCCAAATTACTTCATTGTATGCGTCCCGGACATCAAAACGATCGCGTTCCTGCTTTTATTACGCTTGGATTAATAGAAAACAACATGATTTCTCCCTTTCGCGAGTGGATTTACGTCTCGTCCCGCTTGATTATCGAGCAACGCATCAACGGCACCGACCAAGCTTGTCAAACGCCTTCTCATGATTCCTTATATTAATCCTTGTTCCATTAGAAATCCTCGTGCCGAGAGGAACAAGGAATGATGGAGATCCCAATGGTCCATGTCCTGAATCTGGGCGCACCTCGATTCTCGTCGTTCACTCCTTCCTCCAAAAGATTTGACCGAGATCATTCGAGAATGATATCAATGCTCGATCAACTGATTTCATCTCATTCGAGAATAATATCAATATTCGATCAATTAATTTAATTTCCTTGCATTTGTCCAAGCAATGGATCTGTTCCTATGCTTGTCGCTTATATCAGCTTTCACTCGACACTCGTGCTTATGCTCCCCAAATAGAACCAAACCATCATACTACACAAAGATTAGAAAGAGAGGCACAAAAGAAAGGAAAGAAATCGCAAGTTCTTTCTTTCTTCTCCGTCTGGCTAGGTGTAAGGATCAAATGGAATTGATTAAGACACTAGGGTAGATAAAGAACACAAAATAAAGATTCGATCAAAATCATTCGAGAATGATATCCATGCTCGATCAAATGATCAACTAATTAATTTCTTTGCATTTGTCCAAGCAATGGATTTGTGCCTATGCTTGCCGGTTATACGCGCTTTCACTTGACACCCATGCTTATTCTCCCCAAATAAAACCAAACCATCATCACTGAACAAAGATTAGAAAGAGTGGCACAAAAGAAAGGAAAGAGATCACAACTTCTTTGTTCTTCTCCGTACGGCTGGGCGTAAGGATCAAATCGAATTGATTTAGACACAAAAGAAAGGAACGCGAGCGATAATTCATATTTTTGATTTCCCACAAGATAGAAAACTGAAATAATAGCTCATTAGTCTTAAATATTCGGTTGCATGCAGTTTTTATGGTGTGACATCCCTCATTCCATAAGCTAAAGAAACTAGAAACTAAATACAAATTAATAAATAAAGAAAGAATAATAAATTAAAGTCAAATCAAGAACTAGGGAAGAGTTAACTGGTCCACCGTAGTCCCAGATTCTATGAGCCAGCTTAACAAAAACAAGGAGAAATGCGTGTAGGCCTGCCTAATAATACTCTGATCCAAATTACTTCATTGTATGCGTCCCGGACATCAAAACGATCGCGTTCCTGCTTTTATTACGCTTGGATTAATAGAAAACAACATGATTTCTCCCTTTCGCGAGTGGATTTACGTCGTCCCGCTTGATTATCGAGCAACGCATCAACGGCACCGACCAAGCTTGTCAAACGCCTTCTCATGATTCCTTATATTAATCCTTGTTCCATTAGAAATCCTCGTGCCGAGAGGAACAAGGAATGATGGAGATCCCAATGGTCCATGTCCTGAATCTGGGCGCACCTCGATTCTCGTCGTTCACTCCTTCCTCCAAAAGATTTGACCGAGATCATTCGAGAATGATATCAATGCTCGATCAACTGATTTCATCTCATTCGAGAATAATATCAATATTCGATCAATTAATTTAATTTCCTTGCATTAGAAAGAGAGGCACAAAAGAAAGGAAAGAAATCGCAAGTTCTTTCTTTCTTCTCCGTACGGCTAGGTGTAAGGATCAAATGGAATTGATTAAGACACTAGGGTAGATAAAGAACACAAAATAAAGATTCGATCAAAATCATTCGAGAATGATATCCATGCTCGATCAAATGATCAACTAATTAATTTCTTTGCATTTGTCCAAGCAATGGATTTGTGCCTATGCTTGCCGGTTATACGCGCTTTCACTTGACACCCATGCTTATTCTCCCCAAATAAAACCAAACCATCATCACTGAACAAAGATTAGAAAGAGTGGCACAAAAGAAAGGAAAGAAATCACAACTTCTTTGTTCTTCTCCGTACGGCTGGGCGTAAGGATCAAATCGAATTGATTTAGACACAAAAGAAAGGAACGCGAGCGATAATTCATATTTTTGATTTCCCACAAGATAGAAAACTGAAATAATAGCTCATTAGTCTTAAATATTCGGTTGCATGCAGTTTTTATGGTGCGACATCCCTCATTCCATAAGCTAAAGAAACTAGAAACTAAATACAAATTAATAAATAAAGAAAGAATAATAAATTAAAGTCAAATCAAGAACTAGGGAAGAGTTAACTGGTCCACCGTAGTCCCAGATTCTATGAGCCAGCCTTAACAAAAACAAGGAGAAATGCGTGTAGGCCTGCCTAATAATACTCTGATCCAAATTACTTCATTGTATGCGTCCCGGACATCAAAACGATCGCGTTCCTGCTTTTATTACGCTTGGATTAATAGAAAACAACATGATTTCTCCCTTTCGCGAGTGGATTTACGTCTCGTCCCGCTTGATTATCGAGCAACGCATCAACGGCACCGACCAAGCTTGTCAAACGCCTTCTCATGATTCCTTATATTAATCCTTGTTCCATTAGAAATCCCTCGTGCCGAGAGGAACAAGGAATGATGGAGATCCCAATGGTCCATGTCCTGAATCTGGGCGCACCTCGATTCTCGTCGTTCACTCCTTCCTCCAAAAGATTTGACCGAGATCATTCGAGAATGATATCAATGCTCGATCAACTGATTTCATCTCATTCGAGAATAATATCAATATTCGATCAATTAATTTAATTTCCTTGCATTAGAAAGAGAGGCACAAAAGAAAGGAAAGAAATCGCAAGTTCTTTCTTTCTTCTCCGTACGGCTAGGTGTAAGGATCAAATGGAATTGATTAAGACACTAGGGCAGATAAAGAACACAAAATAAAGATTCGATCAAAATCATTCGAGAATGATATCCATGCTCGATCAAATGATCAACTAATTAATTTCTTTGCATTTGTCCAAGCAATGGATTTGTGCCTATGCTTGCCGGTTATACGCGCTTTCACTTGACACCCATGCTTATTCTCCCCAAATAAAACCAAACCATCATCACTGAACAAAGATTAGAAAGAGTGGCACAAAAGAAAGGAAAGAAATCACAACTTCTTTGTTCTTCTCCGTACGGGGCGTAAGGATCAAATCGAATTGATTTAGACACAAAAGAAAGGAACGCGAGCGATAATTCATATTTTGATTTCCCACAAGATAGAAAACTGAAATAATAGCTCATTAGTCTTAAATATTCGGTTGCATGCAGTTTTTATGGTGCGACATCCCTCATTCCATAAGCTAAAGATACTAGAAACTAAATACAAATTAATAAATAAAAAAAGAATAATAAATTAAAGTCAAATCAAGAACTAGGGAAGAGTTAACTGGTCCACCGTAGTCCCAGATTCTATGAGCCAGCTTAACAAAAACAAGGAGAAATGCGTGTAGGCCTGCCTAATAATACTCTGATCCAAATTACTTCATTGTATGCGTCCCGGACATCAAAACGATCGCGTTCCTGCTTTTATTACGCTTGGATTAATAGAAAACAACATGATTTCTCCCTTTCGCGAGTGGATTTACGTCTCGTCCCGCTTGATTATCGAGCAACGCATCAACGGCACCGACCAAGCTTGTCAAACGCCTTCTCATGATTCCTTATATTAATCCTTGTTCCATTAGAAATCCTCGTGCCGAGAGGAACAAGGAATGATGGAGATCCCAATGGTCCATGTCCTGAATCTGGGCGCACCTCGATTCTCGTCGTTCACTCCTTCCTCCAAAAGATTTGACCGAGATCATTCGAGAATGATATCAATGCTCGATCAACTGATTTCATCTCATTCGAGAATAATATCAATATTCGATCAATTAATTTAATTTCCTTGCATTTGTCCAAGCAATGGATCTGTTCCTATGCTTGTCGCTTATACGCTTTCACTCGACACTCGTGCTTATGCTCCCCAAATAGAACCAAACCATCATACTACACAAAGATTAGAAAGAGAGGCACAAAAGAAAGGAAAGAAATCGCAAGTTCTTTCTTTCTTCTCCGTACGGCTAGGTGTAAGGATCAAATGGAATTGATTAAGACACTAGGGCAGATAAAGAACACAAAATAAAGATTCGATCAAAATCATTCGAGAATGATATCCATGCTCGATCAAATGATCAACTAATTAATTTCTTTGCATTTGTCCAAGCAATGGATTTGTGCCTATGCTTGCCGGTTATACGCGCTTTCACTTGACACCCATGCTTATTCTCCCCAAATAAAACCAAACCATCATCACTGAACAAAGATTAGAAAGAGTGGCACAAAAGAAAGGAAAGAAATCACAACTTCTTTGTTCTTCTCCGTCACGGGGCGTAAGGATCAAATCGAATTGATTTAGACACAAAAGAAAGGAACGCGAGCGATAATTCATATTTTGATTTCCCACAAGATAGAAAACTGAAATAATAGCTCATTAGTCTTAAATATTCGGTTGCATGCAGTTTTTATGGTGCGACATCCCTCATTCCATAAGCTAAAGAAACTAGAAACTAAATACAAATTAATAAATAAAGAAAGAATAATAAATTAAAGTCAAATCAAGAACTAGGGAAGAGTTAACTGGTCCACCGTAGTCCCAGATTCTATGAGCCAGCTTAACAAAAACAAGGAGAAATGCGTGTAGGCCTGCCTAATAATACTCTGATCCAAATTACTTCATTGTATGCGTCCCGGACATCAAAACGATCGCGTTCCTGCTTTTATTACGCTTGGATTAATAGAAAACAACATGATTTCTCCCTTTCGCGAGTGGATTTACGTCTCGTCCCGCTTGATTATCGAGCAACGCATCAACGGCACCGACCAAGCTTGTCAAACGCCTTCTCATGATTCCTTATATTAATCCTTGTTCCATTAGAAATCCTCGTGCCGAGAGGAACAAGGAATGATGGAGATCCCAATGGTCCATGTCCTGAATCTGGGCGCACCTCGATTCTCGTCGTTCACTCCTTCCTCCAAAAGATTTGACCGAGATCATTCGAGAATGATATCAATGCTCGATCAACTGATTTCATCTCATTCGAGAATAATATCAATATTCGATCAATTAATTTAATTTCCTTGCATTAGAAAGAGAGGCACAAAAGAAAGGAAAGAAATCGCAAGTTCTTTCTTTCTTCTCCGTACGGCTAGGTGTAAGGATCAAATGGAATTGATTAAGACACTAGGGTAGATAAAGAACACAAAATAAAGATTCGATCAAAATCATTCGAGAATGATATCCATGCTCGATCAAATGATCAACTAATTAATTTCTTTGCATTTGTCCAAGCAATGGATTTGTGCCTATGCTTGCCGGTTATACGCTTTCACTTGACACCCATGCTTATTCTCCCCAAATAAAACCAAACCATCATCACTGAACAAAGATTAGAAAGAGTGGCACAAAAGAAAGGAAAGAAATCACAACTTCTTTGTTCTTCTCCGTACGGCTGGGCGTAAGGATCAAATCGAATTGATTTAGACACAAAAGAAAGGAACGCGAGCGATAATTCATATTTTGATTTCCCACAAGATAGAAAACTGAAATAATAGCTCATTAGTCTTAAATATTCGGTTGCATGCAGTTTTTATGGTGCGACATCCCTCATTCCATAAGCTAAAGAAACTAGAAACTAAATACAAATTAATAAATAAAGAAAGAATAATAAATTAAAGTCAAATCAAGAACTAGGGAAGAGTTAACTGGTCCACCGTAGTCCCAGGATTCTATGAGCCAGCTTAACAAAAACAAGGAGAAATGCGTGTAGGCCTGCCTAATAATACTCTGATCCAAATTACTTCATTGTATGCGTCCCGGACATCAAAACGATCGCGTTCCTGCTTTTATTACGCTTGGATTAATAGAAAACAACATGATTTCTCCCTTTCGCTGAGTGGATTTCACGTCTCGTCCCGCTTGATTATCGAGCAACGCATCAACGGCACCGACCAAGCTTGTCAAACGCCTTCTCATGATTCCTTATATTAATCCTTGTTCCATTAGAAATCCTCGTGCCGAGAGGAACAAGGAATGATGGAGATCCCAATGGTCCATGTCCTGAATCTGGGCGCACCTCGATTCTCGTCGTTCACTCCTTCCTCCAAAAGATTTGACCGAGATCATTCGAGAATGATATCAATGCTCGATCAACTGATTTCATCTCATTCGAGAATAATATCAATATTCGATCAATTAATTTAATTTCCTTGCATTAGAAAGAGAGGCACAAAAGAAAGGAAAGAAATCGCAAGTTCTTTCTTTCTTCTCCGTACGGCTAGGTGTAAGGATCAAATGGAATTGATTAAGACACTAGGGTAGATAAAGAACACAAAATAAAGATTCGATCAAAATCATTCGAGAATGATATCCATGCTCGATCAAATGATCAACTAATTAATTTCTTTGCATTTGTCCAAGCAATGGATTTGTGCCTATGCTTGCCGGTTATACGCGCTTTCACTTGACACCCATGCTTATTCTCCCCAAATAAAACCAAACCATCATCACTGAACAAAGATTAGAAAGAGTGGCACAAAGAAAGGAAAGAAATCACAACTTCTTTGTTCTTCTCCGTGCACGGCTGGGCGTAAGGATCAAATCGAATTGATTTAGACACAAAAGAAAGGAACGCGAGCGATAATTCATATTTTGATTTCCCACAAGATAGAAAACTGAAATAATAGCTCATTAGTCTTAAATATTCGGTTGCATGCAGTTTTTATGGTGCGACATCCCTCATTCCATAAGCTAAAGATACTAGAAACTAAATACAAATTAATAAATAAAAAAAGAATAATAAATTAAAGTCAAATCAAGAACTAGGGAAGAGTTAACTGGTCCACCGTAGTCCCAGATTCTATGAGCCAGCTTAACAAAAACAAGGAGAAATGCGTGTAGGCCTGCCTAATAATACTCTGATCCAAATTACTTCATTGTATGCGTCCCGGACATCAAAACGATCGCGTTCCTGCTTTTATTACGCTTGGATTAATAGAAAACAACATGATTTCTCCCTTTCGCGAGTGGATTTACGTCTCGTCCCGCTTGATTATCGAGCAACGCATCAACGGCACCGACCAAGCTTGTCAAACGCCTTCTCATGATTCCTTATATTAATCCTTGTTCCATTAGAAATCCTCGTGCCGAGAGGAACAAGGAATGATGGAGATCCCAATGGTCCATGTCCTGAATCTGGGCGCACCTCGATTCTCGTCGTTCACTCCTTCCTCCAAAAGATTTGACCGAGATCATTCGAGAATGATATCAATGCTCGATCAACTGATTTCATCTCATTCGAGAATAATATCAATATTCGATCAATTAATTTAATTTCCTTGCATTTGTCCAAGCAATGGATCTGTTCCTATGCTTGTCGCTTATACGCGCTTTCACTCGACACTCGTGCTTATGCTCCCCAAATAGAACCAAACCATCATACTACACAAAGATTAGAAAGAGAGGCACAAAAGAAAGGAAAGAAATCGCAAGTTCTTTCTTTCTTCTCCGTCTGGCTAGGTGTAAGGATCAAATGGAATTGATTAAGACACTAGGGCAGATAAAGAACACAAAATAAAGATTCGATCAAAATCATTCGAGAATGATATCCATGCTCGATCAAATGATCAACTAATTAATTTCTTTGCATTTGTCCAAGCAATGGATTTGTGCCTATGCTTGCGGTTATCGCGCTTTCACTTGACACCCATGCTTATTCTCCCCAAATAAAACCAAACCATCATCACTGAACAAAGATTAGAAAGAGTGGCACAAAAGAAAGGAAAGAAATCACAACTTCTTTGTTCTTCTCCGTACGGCTGGGCGTAAGGATCAAATCGAATTGATTTAGACACAAAAGAAAGGAACGCGAGCGATAATTCATATTTTTGATTTCCCACAAGATAGAAAACTGAAATAATAGCTCATTAGTCTTAAATATTCGGTTGCATGCAGTTTTTATGGTGCGACATCCCTCATTCCATAAGCTAAAGAAACTAGAAACTAAATACAAATTAATAAATAAAGAAAGAATAATAAATTAAAGTCAAATCAAGAACTAGGGAAGAGTTAACTGGTCCACCGTAGTCCCGGATTCTATGAGCCAGCTTAACAAAAACAAGGAGAAATGCGTGTAGGCCTGCCTAATAATACTCTGATCCAAATTACTTCATTGTATGCGTCCCGGACATCAAAACGATCGCGTTCCTGCTTTTATTACGCTTGGATTAATAGAAAACAACATGATTTCTCCCTTTCGGCGAGTGGATTTCACGTCTCGTCCCGCTTGATTATCGAGCAACGCATCAACGGCACCGACCAAGCTTGTCAAACGCCTTCTCATGATTCCTTATATTAATCCTTGTTCCATTAGAAATCCTCGTGCCGAGAGGAACAAGGAATGATGGAGATCCCAATGGTCCATGTCCTGAATCTGGGCGCACCTCGATTCTCGTCGTTCACTCCTTCCTCCAAAAGATTTGACCGAGATCATTCGAGAATGATATCAATGCTCGATCAACTGATTTCATCTCATTCGAGAATAATATCAATATTCGATCAATTAATTTAATTTCCTTGCATTTGTCCAAGCAATGGATCTGTTCCTATGCTTGTCGCTTATACGCGCTTTCACTCGACACTCGTGCTTATGCTCCCCAAATAGAACCAAACCATCATACTACACAAAGATTAGAAAGAGAGGCACAAAAGAAAGGAAAGAAATCGCAAGTTCTTTCTTTCTTCTCCGTACGGCTAGGTGTAAGGATCAAATGGAATTGATTAAGACACTAGGGCAGATAAAGAACACAAAATAAAGATTCGATCAAAATCATTCGAGAATGATATCCATGCTCGATCAAATGATCAACTAATTAATTTCTTTGCATTTGTCCAAGCAATGGATTTGTGCCTATGCTTGCCGGTTATACGCTTTCACTTGACACCCATGCTTATTCTCCCCAAATAAAACCAAACCATCATCACTGAACAAAGATTAGAAAGAGTGGCACAAAAGAAAGGAAAGAAATCACAACTTCTTTGTTCTTCTCCGTACGGCTGGGCGTAAGGATCAAATCGAATTGATTTAGACACAAAAGAAAGGAACGCGAGCGATAATTCATATTTTTGATTTCCCACAAGATAGAAAACTGAAATAATAGCTCATTAGTCTTAAATATTCGGTTGCATGCAGTTTTTATGGTGCGACATCCCTCATTCCATAAGCTAAAGAAACTAGAAACTAAATACAAATTAATAAATAAAGAAAGAATAATAAATTAAAGTCAAATCAAGAACTAGGGAAGAGTTAACTGGTCCACCGTAGTCCCAGATTCTATGAGCCAGCTTAACAAAAACAAGGAGAAATGCGTGTAGGCCTGCCTAATAATACTCTGATCCAAATTACTTCATTGTATGCGTCCCGGACATCAAAACGATCGCGTTCCTGCTTTTATTACGCTTGGATTAATAGAAAACAACATGATTTCTCCCTTTCGGCGAGTGGATTTACGTCTCGTCCCGCTTGATTATCGAGCAACGCATCAACGGCACCGACCAAGCTTGTCAAACGCCTTCTCATGATTCCTTATATTAATCCTTGTTCCATTAGAAATCCTCGTGCCGAGAGGAACAAGGAATGATGGAGATCCCAATGGTCCATGTCCTGAATCTGGGCGCACCTCGATTCTCGTCGTTCACTCCTTCCTCCAAAAGATTTGACCGAGATCATTCGAGAATGATATCAATGCTCGATCAACTGATTTCATCTCATTCGAGAATAATATCAATATTCGATCAATTAATTTAATTTCCTTGCATTTGTCCAAGCAATGGATCTGTTCCTATGCTTGTCGCTTATACGCTTTCACTCGACACTCGTGCTTATGCTCCCCAAATAGAACCAAACCATCATACTACACAAAGATTAGAAAGAGAGGCACAAAAGAAAGGAAAGAAATCGCAAGTTCTTTCTTTCTTCTCCGCGGCTAGGTGTAAGGATCAAATGGAATTGATTAAGACACTAGGGCAGATAAAGAACACAAAATAAAGATTCGATCAAAATCATTCGAGAATGATATCCATGCTCGATCAAATGATCAACTAATTAATTTCTTTGCATTTGTCCAAGCAATGGATTTGTGCCTATGCTTGCCGGTTATACGCGCTTTCACTTGACACCCATGCTTATTCTCCCCAAATAAAACCAAACCATCATCACTGAACAAAGATTAGAAAGAGTGGCACAAAAGAAAGGAAAGAAATCACAACTTCTTTGTTCTTCTCCACGTGGGCGTAAGGATCAAATCGAATTGATTTAGACACAAAAGAAAGGAACGCGAGCGATAATTCATATTTTGATTTCCCACAAGATAGAAAACTGAAATAATAGCTCATTAGTCTTAAATATTCGGTTGCATGCAGTTTTTATGGTGCGACATCCCTCATTCCATAAGCTAAAGAAACTAGAAACTAAATACAAATTAATAAATAAAGAAAGAATAATAAATTAAAGTCAAATCAAGAACTAGGGAAGAGTTAACTGGTCCACCGTAGTCCCGGATTCTATGAGCCAGCTTAACAAAAACAAGGAGAAATGCGTGTAGGCCTGCCTAATAATACTCTGATCCAAATTACTTCATTGTATGCGTCCCGGACATCAAAACGATCGCGTTCCTGCTTTTATTACGCTTGGATTAATAGAAAACAACATGATTTCTCCCTTTCATGAGTGGATTTACGTCTCGTCCAGCTTGATTATCGAGCAACGCATCAACGGCACCGACCAAGCTTGTCAAACGCCTTCTCATGATTCCTTATATTAATCCTTGTTCCATTAGAAATCCTCGTGCCGAGAGGAACAAGGAATGATGGAGATCCCAATGGTCCATGTCCTGAATCTGGGCGCACCTCGATTCTCGTCGTTCACTCCTTCCTCCAAAAGATTTGACCGAGATCATTCGAGAATGATATCAATGCTCGATCAACTGATTTCATCTCATTCGAGAATAATATCAATATTCGATCAATTAATTTAATTTCCTTGCATTTGTCCAAGCAATGGATCTGTTCCTATGCTTGTCGCTTATACGCGCTTTCACTCGACACTCGTGCTTATGCTCCCCAAATAGAACCAAACCATCATACTACACAAAGATTAGAAAGAGAGGCACAAAAGAAAGGAAAGAAATCGCAAGTTCTTTCTTTCTTCTCCGTCTGACTAGGTGTAAGGATCAAATGGAATTGATTAAGACACTAGGGCGGATAAAGAACACAAAATAAAGATTCGATCAAAATCATTCGAGAATGATATCCATGCTCGATCAAATGATCAACTAATTAATTTCTTTGCATTTGTCCAAGCAATGGATTTGTGCCTATGCTTGCCGGTTATACGCGCTTTCACTTGACACCCATGCTTATTCTCCCCAAATAAAACCAAACCATCATCACTGAACAAAGATTAGAAAGAGTGGCACAAAAGAAAGGAAAGAAATCACAACTTCTTTGTTCTTCTCCGTATTTGGGGCGTAAGGATCAAATCGAATTGATTTAGACACAAAAGAAAGGAACGCGAGCGATAATTCATATTTTGATTTCCCACAAGATAGAAAACTGAAATAATAGCTCATTAGTCTTAAATATTCGGTTGCATGCAGTTTTTATGGTGCGACATCCCTCATTCCATAAGCTAAAGAAACTAGAAACTAAATACAAATTAATAAATAAAGAAAGAATAATAAATTAAAGTCAAATCAAGAACTAGGGAAGAGTTAACTGGTCCACCGTAGTCCCGGATTCTATGAGCCAGCTTAACAAAAACAAGGAGAAATGCGTGTAGGCCTGCCTAATAATACTCTGATCCAAATTACTTCATTGTATGCGTCCCGGACATCAAAACGATCGCGTTCCTGCTTTTATTACGCTTGGATTAATAGAAAACAACATGATTTCTCCCTTTCATGAGTGGATTTACGTCTCGTCCCGCTTGATTATCGAGCAACGCATCAACGGCACCGACCAAGCTTGTCAAACGCCTTCTCATGATTCCTTATATTAATCCTTGTTCCATTAGAAATCCTCGTGCCGAGAGGAACAAGGAATGATGGAGATCCCAATGGTCCATGTCCCGAATCTGGGCGCACCTCGATTCTCGTCGTTCACTCCTTCCTCCAAAAGATTTGACCGAGATCATTCGAGAATGATATCAATGCTCGATCAACTGATTTCATCTCATTCGAGAATAATATCAATATTCGATCAATTAATTTAATTTCCTTGCATTTGTCCAAGCAATGGATCTGTTCCTATGCTTGTCGCTTATACGCGCTTTCACTCGACACTCGTGCTTATGCTCCCCAAATAGAACCAAACCATCATACTACACAAAGATTAGAAAGAGAGGCACAAAAGAAAGGAAAGAAATCGCAAGTTCTTTCTTTCTTCTCCGTACGGCTAGGTGTAAGGATCAAATGGAATTGATTAAGACACTATGATGCAATAAAGACAAGAATAACAAATGATCCTTTAAGCTTTCAAGGAGGTCCATTGACAAGATCCAAGTCCAAAAGTATGCAAGAAGCTTTGTTGGGCTTAATTAAAGACATTTGGAGTGTTCAAACACAACAAGGCTCAGTCCAAGATTTAGGATTGCAAAAAGGATCCAAAATTATCAATTTAGTGCAATAAGTTTGGGCTGAACTCATAGGTCCAATAAGATTCATTTGAAGCCTTTTTTTTTATTTTCATTTTATTAGGTTTTTTTTTCTTAAGTTATGGTGTGATTAGTTGTCTTTTAGAGTTACAAAATAGATGCACATAAATAGTCATAATTTGGAGTTACAAAATGGATGCACATAATTAGTTGTCATTTGGGAGTTACAAAAATGAGTGACATCAATGTAAAAACAGCCACTTTTAATTAGTTTTAAGGGGAATTAAAGGGGGAAACGTGGGGAAGCTCAAAAGACATCCATTTAGGTTTCTTTGTCTTGTTTTGGCTATAAATATCAAAGCCAAATTCATTTGTAGATATAGAATTTTTGAATGATAATCTTTGTTTACTCTTTGTGAGTGTTTCTGCTTAAGTTCTTGCATGAACTTTGAACTTATCAAACTATTTTTAGTTTGTGGCGTTCTCTAACCAAAATCTTGTGTTTGATTCTTAACTTATCAAATCATACTTGGTTTGTGGCGTTTGGAGTTGAATTCAAGTGCTAGTTTCATTGTTGGAACTAGTTTTTGTCCTAACTTCACTTGAGGAGATCCTTGGGTTTTGGAATCATCTTGATTGGAGGGTGTTTTCTTGCATTCCATATGTATCATAACTCATTAGTTATTGGGGTGTGTGGTTGCTAAGATGATGATTTCCTATCATTTGGTATCAGAGCTTGCTTCAAGTTGAGGTTTGCTTATCTTTGTGTTTTGTGTGTTATTAAAGTTTCTCATCTTCTTTATTTTTTGTGCCAAATTCTTCTTGTTTCAATATTTTCCTTCTAAGTACTCTTTCTTTTCAAAGTTTACACCTTTGTGCGCATAAAGTAAAACTTCGTTGTCCCTTGCTAAAAGAAAATTGTGTTGTTCATAATTTCTTTTCACTTGTGTTATTATCGTTAAAAAAAAAAAGAATCACCAGATCAAAAAAAAAAAAAGAGAAAGTTTGGGCGGCATAGAAATCCTATTCTATTATTTTATTTTATTGCTTTCTTGTGTCTAGCTACTTTAAATTTGGCCTGACCTAACAAAATCTAGACCAACCTTTTTTTTTTTTCTTCTTTTCACTCCATTGAATTGCCATAATCTGATTTGGTTTGTTTAGGTGATTAGTTCATCTAAGAACCTAAAGCAAAAGCAAGAGAGGTAAAAGGCAATAGTGGTGAGACTAGCATCGAGAAAAGCCAAAACTTTGAGTGAAACACGAGCGAGTGTTTTTGTGAGGCTATACTAACTTGTTTTTCAGGTTTTTCACGCAATGTCAAAAGAACAAGTTTCAAGTAGTGTTGGAGCATCCATTGAGCAAACTTTGCAAGCAATGCAAAAGAGTTTGAAAGAATGTATAGGCGAATGGATGATGTTGTTGAAAGTGTGAGAAGGCAAGGTGAAACTATTACAAGAATTCAAAACGAGCCTAGAAGAGAAAGGCAACTAGCCTTTGAACAAGAGGATTATGATGCTGAAGATGATTTGGAGGATGACCAAGCAACCACTTTTGGTGGAGATGACCATCCTAGGAGACACAATAGGAGATCAAGGCAAGATGGTGTAGATCGCAACCTAGGCAGCATCAAAATGAAAATTCCTTCCTTTCAAGGAAAGAATGATCCTGATGTCTACTTGGAATGGGAGCAAAAGGTGGAGATGATCTTCGAATGCCATAACTATTCGGAGGAGAAAAAGGTAAAACTTGCTGCCGTTGAGTTTTGTGATTACGCTAGTGTTTGGTGGCATCAATTGTGTAGGGAAAGGAGACGAAATGGAGAAAGACCCGTAGGGTCATGGATGGAGATGAAACGCATCATGAGGAAGAGGTTCATTCCTAACTATTACTATAGAGATTTGCATCAACGATTGCAAACTCTAAGGCAAGGAACCATGAGTGTGGAGGAGTACCACAAAGAAATGGAAATGGCAATGATTAAAGCAAATATGGAGGAGGATAGAGAGGCCACCATGGCAAGATTCTTGAATGGTCTAAACAAGAATATTGCTGATCTTGTGGAGTTGCAACATTACGTGGAGCTTGAGAACATGGTGAATGTGGCCATGAAAATTGAAAGGCAGCTCAAGCGAAAAGGTGCAAGTAAGTTTGATTCTAAACTTAATTCGAGTTCTAGTTCTTCTAATTGGAAATCGAATTGGAGTAAAAGGATGATAAATTTGCTAAGCCTAAAGTGGATGAGAATAAGAATAAAAATGAAATAGGCAGCAAAAACAAAGTTGAGAATCAAGCTAATCAATCTAGAAGCTTGAAGTGTTTTAAGTGTCTTGGACATGGTCATTATGCACGTGATTGCCCTAATAAGAGGACCATGATTGTTAGAGATGGAATTGTTGAATCTGAAAGTGAAAATGAAAATGATGATGAGAATGATGACATGCCAACTTTAGAGGATGTTAGTGATATTGAGTATGCTAAAGGGGATGTGTTAGTAGTACAACGCACACTTAGTTTGCAATATAAACCACGATGAACATGGAGAGCAGCGTGAGAATTTGTTTCATACTCATTGTTTAATTGCTAATAAGTTGTGTAACATGATTGTTGATAGTGGAAGTTGTACTAATGTCGCTAGTACTTTGCTTGTGGAGAAATTGAAATTACCAACTACCAAACACCCAAGGCCTTACAAGTTGCAATGGTTGAATGATAGTGGTGTTGTGAAGGTAAATAAGCAAGTGCTAATTTCTTTTTCCATTGGGAGATATAAGGATGAGGTGCTTTGTGATGTGGTTCCCATGTATGCCGGACATGTTTTATTGGGAAGACCTTGGCAATATGATAGGCGTGTGATTTATGATGGGTTCAAGAATCGATATTCCTTGATTATTGATGGACAAAAGTTCAATCTTGGACCATTACCTCCCAAGGCCATTTTGATGATCAAGTGAGAATTAAACAACAATATGAAGAGCTTGAATCTTCATATGGGGAATATCAGGGGAGGGAGCAAGAAATAGTGAAAAAAGAAAAAGGTGAGGTAAGTGGTAAAAGTGAGTGTAATAGGAAACATAAGGTGAGAGAAAACAAGGGAGATGAGAATGAAAGAAAGATGAATGTGTATGCAAAGCCAAGTGATGTGAGGAGAACACTAACCTTGAGGCAGCCCTTACTTGTACTCATGTACAAGGAAGTTTTGATGATTTCTAATGATCTTAATAAGGATTTGCCTTGTGTTGTTCTTGAGCTTTTGCAGGAATATGAAGAGCTATTTCCCGAAGATGTGCCTAAAGGATTACCACCAATTCGAGGAATTGAACATCAAATTGATTTCATTCCGGGTGCAAGCATACCTAATAGGCCAGCATATAGATGCAACCCCGAGGAGACAAAAGAAATCCAAAGGCAAGTGAGTGAGCTTATGGATAAGGGGTACGTAAGAGAAAGCATGAGTCCTTGTGCGGTTCCTGTAATTTTAGTGCCTAAGAAAGATGGTTCATGGAGGATGTGTGTTGATTGTCGTGCCGTCAACAAAATAACGGTAAAGTATCGCCATCCTATACCTAGGCTAGATGACATGTTGGATGAATTGCACGGTGCTTGTGTGTTTTCTAAAGTGGATTTAAAATCTGGATATCATCAAATAAGAATGCGTGAGGGTGATGAATGGAAAACCGCTTTCAAAACAAAACATGGATTATATGAGTGGTTAGTCATGCCGTTTGGTTTAACTAATGCTCCAAGTACTTTTATGCGATTGATAAATCATGTTTTGCGCGCTTTCATTGGAAAGTTTGTAGTGGTTTATTTTGATGATATTCTTGTGTATAGCAAATCTTTAGATGAGCATGTAATACACTTAAAGCTGGTTTTTGATGTGTTAAGGCAAGAGACATTATATGCTAATCTTAAGAAATGCACTTTTGCACTAATGAAATTACTTTTCTTGGATATATTGTTAATGACAAGGGAATTCATGTTGATCAAGAAAAGTAAAAGTAATTAGAGAGTGGACAAAACCTACTAGTGTGCATGATGTTAGGAGTTTTCATGGTCTTGCTAGCTTTTATAGGAGATTCATTAAAGATTTCTCTACAATTACTGCACCTTTAACTGAATGCATTAAAAAGAATGTGGGTTTCAAGTGGGGAAAAGAACAAGATGATGCTTTTAACTTGCTAAAAGAAAAACTTAGTTCAGCACCTTTACTTGCTTTGCCTGACTTTGCTAAAACCTTTGAGGTTGAGTGTGATGCAAGTGGAATAGGTATTGGTGGAGTCTTGATGCAAGAAGGAAGACCAATTGCGTTCTTTAGTGAGAAGCTAAGTGGAGCAAGTCTAAACTACCCAACTTATGACAAAGAGTTTTATGCTTTGGTAAGAGTTTTAGAGACATGGCAACACTATCTTTGGTATAAGGAATTCATTATACACACCGACCATGAGTCTTTGAAATATCTCAAAGGACAACGGAAGCTAAGCCGTAGGCATGCTAAATGGGTGGAATTTATTGAATCCTTTCCATACATCATCAAGTACAAACAAGGTAAAGAGAATGTTGTTGCCGATGCTCTATCTAGAAGGTATGCTCTAATTTCTACACTTGATGCAAAATTATTGGGTTTTGAGTTCATTAAGGAATTATATAATTCAGACCATGATTTTGCTAATGTATATGGGGCATGTGAGAGAGGGGGGTTTGACAAGTTCTATAGACATGATGGTTTTCTTTTTAAAGAAAATAAGTTATGCGTGCCTCAATCTTCTTTAAGAGAGTTGCTTGTGAGGGAGGCACATGGTGGGGGTTTGATGGGGCACTTTGGTGTGAGAAAAACTTTAGATGTTTTAGAAAATCATTTCTTTTGGCCACAAATGAAAAGAGATGTTCAAAAAATATGTGAGAGATGCATCACTTGTAAACAAGCTAAATCTAAAGTGATGCCTCATGGGTTGTATACTCCACTTCCCATACCTAATGAACCTTGGGTAGACATTTCTATGGACTTTGTTCTAGGATTACCTAGGTCAAGGGGAGGGAAAGATTCTATTTTTGTTGTTGTTGACAGGTTTAGCAAAATGGCACATTTCATTCCATGCCACAAGACAGATGATGCAACTCATATTGCGGGGTTGTTCTTCAAAGAAATTGTAAGATTGCATGGGGTTCCAAGGACAATTGTCGTTGATAGAGATGTCAAGTTCCTTAGCCACTTTTGGAAGACACTTTGGAGCAAGATGGGAACAAAGCTTCTATTCTCAACAACTTGTCATCCACAAACGGATGGACAAACGGAGGTGGTTAATAGGACTCTCTCACAACTATTGAGGGCAATAATTCAAAGAAATTTGAAGAATTGGGAAGAATGTTTGCCACATGTTGAGTTTGCATACAATAGGAGTATTCATGGTACAACAAATTGTTCACCTTTTGAGATTGTATATGGGCTCAATCCATTAACTCCAATGGATTTATTGCCATTACCCATTGATAAGGCTAATTTTGAAGGCAAGCAAAAAGCTGAATTTGTTAAAAGCTTACATGAGAATGTGCGTACTCAAATAGAGAAAAGAAATCAACAATATCAAAAGCAACACAACAAGGGGAGAAAGAAAGTTGTATTTGAACCGGGTGACTGGGTTTGGGTACATTTGAGAAAGGAAAGATTTTCAAGCCAAATGAAGTCTAAATTAATGCCAAGAGGGGATGGGCCATTCCAAGTTCTTGAAAGAATTAATGACAATGCCTATAAGATAGATTTGCCAAGTGAGTATGGCAATGTGAGTGCTTCTTTTAATGTTGCTGATCTTTCTTTATTTGATGTAGGTGATGAAGTTGACAATGAGGCTGATTCGAGGACGAATCCTTACGAGGAGAGAGGGAATGATGCAATAAAGACAAGAATTACAAATGATCCTTTAAGCTTTCAAGGAGGTCCAATGACAAGATCCAAGTCCAAAAGTATGCAAGAAGCTTTGTTGGGCTTAATTAAAGACATTTGGAGTGTTCAAACACAACAAGGCTCAGTCCAAGATTTAGGATTGCAAAAAGGATCCAAAATCATCAATTTAGTGCAATAAGTTTGGGCTGAACTCATAGGTCCAATAAGATTCATTTGAAGCCTTTTTTTTATTTTCATTTTATTAGGTTTTTTTTCTTAAGTTATGGTGTGATTAGTTGTCTTTTAGAGTTACAAAATAGATGCACATAAATAGTCATAATTTGGAGTTACAAAATGGATGCACATAATTAGTTGTCATTTGGGAGTTACAAAAATGAGTGACATCAATGTAAAAACAGCCACTTTTAATTAGTTTTAAGGGGAATTAAAGGGGGAAACGTGGGGAAGCTCAAAAGACATCCATTTAGGTTTCTTTGTCTTGTTTTGGCTATAAATATCAAAGCCAAATTCATTTGTAGATATAGAATTTTTGAATGATAATCTTTGTTTGCTCTTTGTGAGTGTTTTTGCTTAAGTTCTTGCATGAACTTTGAACTTATCAAACTATTTTTAGTTTGTGGCGTTCTCTAACCAAAATCTTGTGTTTGATTCTTAACTTATCAAATCATACTTGGTTTGTGGCGTTTGGAGTTGAATTCAAGTGCTAGTTTCATTGTTGGAACTAGTTTTTGTCCTAACTTCACTTGAGGAGATCCTTGGGTTTTGGAATCATCTTGATTGGAGGGTGTTTTCTTGCATTCCATATGTATCATAACTCATTAGTTATTGGGGTGTGTGGTTGCTAAGATGATGATTTCCTATCACACTAGGGTAGATAAAGAACACAAAATAAAGATTCGATCAAAATCATTCGAGAATGATATCCATGCTCGATCAAATGATCAACTAATTAATTTCTTTGCATTTGTCCAAGCAATGGATTTGTGCCTATGCTTGCCGGTTATACGCGCTTTCACTTGACACCCATGCTTATTCTCCCCAAATAAAACCAAACCATCATCACTGAACAAAGATTAGAAAGAGTGGCACAAAAGAAAGGAAAGAAATCACAACTTCTTTGTTCTTCTCCGTACGGCTGGGCGTAAGGATCAAATCGAATTGATTTAGACACAAAAGAAAGGAACGCGAGCGATAATTCATATTTTTGATTTCC
This sequence comes from Ricinus communis, assembly GCF_019578655.1. NCBI lineage: Eukaryota > Viridiplantae > Streptophyta > Magnoliopsida > Malpighiales > Euphorbiaceae > Ricinus > Ricinus communis. The sequence continues at coordinate 21,720,552 of NC_063258.1, forward strand.
CACAAGATAGAAAACTGAAATAATAGCTCATTAGTCTTAAATATTCGGTTGCATGCAGTTTTTATGGTGCGACATCCCTTATTCCATAAGCTAAAGAAACTAGAAACTAAATACAAATTAATAAATAAAGAAAGAATAATAAATTAAAGTCAAATCAAGAACTAGGGAAGAGTTAACTGGTCCACCGTAGTCCCGGATTCTATGAGCCGACTTAACAAAAACAAGGAGAAATGCGTGTAGGCCTGCCTAATAATACTCTGATCCAAATTACTTCATTGTATGCGTCCCGGACATCAAAACGATCGCGTTCCTGCTTTTATTACGCTTGGATTAATAGAAAACAACATGATTTCTCCCTTTCGGCGAGTGGATTTACGTCTCGTCCCGGCTTGATTATCGAGCAACGCATCAACGGCACCGACCAAGCTTGTCAAACGCCTTCTCATGATTCCTTATATTAATCCTTGTTCCATTAGAAATCCCTCGTGCCGAGAGGAACAAGGAATGATGGAGATCCCAATGGTCCATGTCCTGAATCACAGAGCACCTCGATTCTCGTCGTTCACTCCTTCCTCCAAAAGATTTGACCGAGATCATTCGAGAATGATATCAATGCTCGATCAACTGATTTCATCTCATTCGAGAATAATATCAATATTCGATCAATTAATTTAATTTCCTTGCATTTGTCCAAGCAATGGATCTGTTCCTATGCTTGTCGCTTATACGCGCTTTCACTCGACACTCGTGCTTATGCTCCCCAAATAGAACCAAACCATCATACTACACAAAGATTAGAAAGAGAGGCACAAAAGAAAGGAAAGAAATCGCAAGTTCTTTCTTTCTTCTCCGTACGGCTAGGTGTAAGGATCAAATGGAATTGATTAAGACACTAGGGTAGATAAAGAACACAAAATAAAGATTCGATCAAAATCATTCGAGAATGATATCCATGCTCGATCAAATGATCAACTAATTAATTTCTTTGCATTTGTCCAAGCAATGGATTTGTGCCTATGCTTGCCGGTTATACGCGCTTTCACTTCTCCGTACGGCTGGGCGTAAGGATCAAATCGAATTGATTTAGACACAAAAGAAATGAACGCGAGCGATAATTCATATTTTTGATTTCCCACAAGATAGAAAACTGAAATAATAGCTCATTAGTCTTAAATATTCGGTTGCATGCAGTTTTTATGGTGCGACATCCCTCCTATAGAAACTAGCCAAGCCATGAAAACTCCTAACTTGGCTAATGTTTTTAGGTGTTGGCCACTCCCTAATTGCTTTCACTTTCTCCACATCAACCTCGAGTTTAACTTTATCCATGCAAAAAGCAAACTTTTTTAAATTGGCATACAATTTTTCTACCCTAAGAATGTCTAGAACCCTACGCACATGCATGACATAATCATCAATGGACTTGGAATAAACTAAGATATCATCAAAATACACAACCACAAATTTACCAAGACACTCACGCAAGACATGGTTCATCAATCTCATAAAAGTACTAGGTGCATTTGTAAGCCCAAACAGCATAACTAACCACTCATATAGACCGTATTTAGTCTTAAAAGCCATTTTCCACTCATCGCAAATCAATCTTAGTAAACAAACATGCACCATGCAACTCATCAAGCATATCATCTAACCTAGGAATGGGATGACGATACTTTACCGTTATTTTATTGATTGCACGACAGTCCACACACATTCTCCATGTGCCATCCTTCTTTGGAACCAAAATCACTGGAACCGCACAAGGACTTAAGCTCTCACGCACATACCCCTTTGACATCAGTTCTTCCACTTGCCTTTTGATATGGAATCAGTCCAACAAGAGGTCCATCACACAGCTCAAGTGCAAGATAATGATGCTACGGTCCATGCCTTGCCAGTGCATGAAAATGCTAAGCAAAGATCAGAACATTTCATGGGATTCTCATCAAAACAAACCTTTATCACTTGCCTTAATTGGATGGTTGAATAAAAGCTTGAAAAGGGGAATATTTGCTGCTCATTATGTTCAGTTTTTGTTGTTCATAAAGGTGGACGTTTTTGGAGTTATTCCTTACTCTATTTGCTGCTCATTATGTTCAGTTTTTGCTGTTCATAAAGGTGGACGTTTTTGGAGTTATTCTTTGTTTAATTTGCTGTTAGAATTTCAGTTTTAAGTGTGTAATAAAACCTTTGTAATCAGCCTTTAATAGCTGTTACAAAGATTTTCTTTATTTAGCACTTTTATTTGCTGTTTAATTAGGGATGTTACAAGGGAATGTGAATCCTTGTAGCTGGTCAGTTTTTAGGAGGAAGTTGAAGAGTTTATCTATGTCATGTAACTCTTCTAGTGGTTGAGTATAAATAGAACTCATGGCCAAGTGTTATAGGCATTGAGAGTTGAAAACAAATCTGATTTCTTTGTGAAATTATTCTAAGTGTTTTACTTTGTGTTTACACGCCCTTTTGCTCTTACTACTTAGTGTTTGAGAGTAGAAGTTTGAGAGTGCTTTACTTAGTGTCGTGTTCTTTTATTTGTTCCCTACCATTCAAAGTACTCAAACTCATTCCAAAAACGATCCTATTCCTTTTCCACATCAATTGGTATCAGAGCTTAGGCTTTGGAGAGTGTGAGTTTCGTACAAAAAAAAAAACAGATTACGTTGCTGAAAATAGGTCTGAAGGTTTTGATTCGTATCTCCCTTGTTCCTGAAGATTTTTGAGTGTTTCTTGAGTTTAAATTGTTTTTCTCTTTGAGAGTTTTGTGATTGTAAAGTTACAAAACTTTTGAAGTCCGTTTGATATTTTTTTTGGTTGATTAAAATTGCACGCTATTGTAATGGAAACAAATCAGTCTAATTCTGAAATGTTGGCTGCTATCATGAAGCAACTTCGTGAGAGCTACAAGGAGACTTGAGGAAACATGAAGCTAGGATGGATGCCATTGCGGAACTATCCTTAAAGATGGGAGAACGTGTTGGAGACTTGGAGAACACAGCAAGCTCCGGTGGGAATCCTACCTATCGAAATTTTCAAGAAGAAGATAGGAGTTTCAAATTGGAACTTCCTGAATTTGATGGCTCAAGTGATCCAGAAAACTTCTTAGATTGGGTTCGAAGAATGGAAAGTGTCTTTGATTATAAAGACTTTGATGATAGGAGGAGGTGTAAGATGGCTGTCCTTAGATTAACAAAGCTTGCTGGGCTTTGGTATGACAATCTAAAAGCCAAGAGACGAAGAGAAGAGAAAGAAAAGATCGAGTCATGGGAGAAACTCAAGAAGAAAATGGAGAGGCGTTGGGTACCACGTGAGTATGAGCAAGATCAATATGTCAAGCTAACTCGACTAACTCAAGGCGATCTCAGTGTTGATGAGTATGTTCGTGAATTTGAGAGGCTAGGCTTGATGTGTGACTTGCAAGAGAAGGAGCCCTCAAGATTGCTCGTTTCACTAAAGGGCTGTCCAAACCCATCTCTCACAAGGTAGATCTTATGAGCTTTTCTACTTTTGATGAAGTTGTGACAGTAGCTAGGAAGGTGGAAGCACAAGTGAAACAGGAGAAGCCTAAGGCGAACACAAGTGGCGTCAAGACTCCATATAAACCATACATACCTTTTAGGAAGAGTGAGTCTTCTTCTAGCTCTTCTAAACAACTTTCTTCTACTAATCCTTCAAAGTTTCAAAGTGGAAAATCTAGTATTAAGCAAGAAGGATTCAAAAGGACTTGTTACAAGTGCCAAGAACGTGGGCATATTGCTAGTGAATGCCCAAAAAGGAATATTCTCACAATTCACCCGAGTGAGGAGGATTCTTACAGTATGAATCCGAAAGTAACAATGAAGATGTTGAGGAGTATGATGCGGAGGAGAATGACAACCCTCTTTGTGGAGTTGTTAGGAGAGTCTTACATTCCGAACCTCTCAAAGACATGCAGCAACGAGAGAACATTTTCCATACAAGGTGCAAGGTTCTTGATAAGACATGTGATGTGATTGTTGATGGAGGATCATGCACGGATGTGGCATCCACAGAACTTGTCGATGGCTTAAGCTTCCTCTTGAAATCATGCTAAGCCTTACAAATTGAATTGGTTGAATAATGAAACTGGTTTGAAGGTCAAGAAACAAGCTTTAGTTTCATTTACAATTGGCAATTATCATGATGAACGTTGGTGTGATGTATTGCCTATGAGTGCATGTCATATTTTGCTTGGTAGACCATGGCAATTTGATAGAAATGCTGTACATGATGGTGTTTCTAATATATATACGGTTACTACCACGGGTGGAAAAAAGATTAGATTGTTGCCTTTGCCTCCTAAGGTTGAACCTATGGTGGAAAGGAGACCTAATTTTCTGATTTCGAGGAAAGAGTTCGAAAAAGAGTGTGCAATGGAGGGAGGAGGGTTTGTACTTCTTGTTAAACCCATTTCTAATGTTGTTTCCTATGCCACTAACTCTTTGTCTTTGAGTCATTTGCTTGAAGAATTTTCTGATGTATTTCCTAGTGATTTACCGAAAGGACTGCCACCTTTTCGTGGGATTGAGCATGCAATTGACTTAATCCCGGGAGCCCCATTGCCTAACAAAGCAGCCTATCGGTGCAATCCCGAGCAAGCTAAAGAGTTGCAAAGGCAAGTGGAAGAACTAATGGAGAAAGGTTATGTGCGTGAGAGCCTTAGTCCATGTGCTGTTCCGGCTCTTTTAGTGCCTAAGAAAGAAGGAACATGGAGAATGTGTATTGATAGTCGTGCAATCAATAACATAACTATCAAATATAGATTTTCTATGCCTAGGCTCCAAGATATGTTTGATGAATTGAGTGGTGCCAGAATTTTCAGCAAGATTGATTTGAGGAGTGGCTACCATCAAATGAGAATTCGAGAAGGTGATGAATGGAAGACAGCTTTCAAAACGAAACAAGGGTTGTATGAGTGGCTTGTCATGCCATTTGGACTTTGCAATGCCCCTAGTTCGTTCATGAGACTTATGAATGAGGTACTTCGACCTTTTCTCAATAAGTTCATTGTTGTATACTTAGATGATATTTTAGTATATAGCAAATCTGAAAGTGAGCATATGTTGCATTTGAGAGATTTATTTGAAAAATTGAGAACTCACAAGTTGTATGGAAAAATGGAAAAATGTACTTTCATGTGTAATAGTATTTCTTTGATCGAGCATTGATATCATTCTCGAATGATCTCGGTCAAATCTTTTGGAGGAAGGAGTGAACGACGAGAATCGAGGTGCGCCTAGTTTCAGGACATGGACCATTGGGATCTCCATCATTCCTTGTTCCTCTCGGCACGAGGATTTCTAATGGAACAAGGATTAATATAAGGAATCATGAGAAGGCATTTGACAAGCTTGGTCGGTGCCGTTGATGCGTTGCTCGATAATCAAGCGGGATGAGACGTAAATCCACTCGCGAAAGGGAGAAATCATGTTGTTTTCTATTAATCCAAGCATAATAAAAGCAGGAACGCGATCGTTTTGATGTCCGGGACGCATACAATGAAGTAATTTGGATCAAAGTATTATTAGGTTAAAAAGCTACACAAACAAGTTAAAGAGAGAATTGAGAAGCAAAATGCAAAAGTGGCCGAGAGGGTTAATAAAGGACGAATTCCAATGGTATTCCAACCTGGAGATTGGGTTTGGATGCATTTTCGCAAAGAAAGGTTCCCAAATCAAAGAAAGGCTAAACTAAGTCCGAGGGGTGATGGTCCATTTCAAGTCCTTGAGAGGATCAATGACAATGCCTACAAGATTGATTTGAAAGGTGAGTATAATGTGAGTGGTACATTTAATGTAGCTGATTTGAGTCCTTTTGATATAGGTGATGAACTTGATTCGAGGATGAATCATCCTAAAGAAGGAGGGAATGATATGGACATGGCCAAGCTTAAAGATGGACTCGATGGAGAAGACAACAAGAAAATCAAAGATAAAGCTAAGGAGCTATTGAGCATGCTACAAGGCCCAATTACAAGGTCAAGGTCCAAGAAGCTACAAGAAGCCTTAATTGGCTATATGCAAGATTGGGCTAGTCAAGGAAGCTCAATTGGTCATGCTAGGATAGGCCCAAGTAAAGACACATCTGAATGGGCTTTATTCAATGTTTTGCAAGTCCAAATACATGAAGACCAATGTGGGCTAATATTTGGGCTGAAATCTCTTATTTAAGTTCAGAACAATGTTATTTCCTATTTTTCTTATGTGGCAGCTAGGGTTAATAGTTTTACTAGGGTTTCTTATGTTAGGTGGCTATAAAAACGCCCCTTAAGTTGTGTTTTGAGGGATTCAATTTTGATAAAATTATAGTAGTTGTTTCCTTTGCATATTTGCTTGAATTCTTGAATTCTTGTTGAATGCATAAACCACTTATCAAGGAATTGATCTATCCTTGTGGCGTGTTAAGGGTTAGGGTTTAAAGAACTTAGTTTTCTTTAGGTTCTGATCTTGATCAACCATACCTTGCAATCTGATTTAAGCGGTTCTTGGGTTTTGAAACTCAATTTGTTCTTGGGTTTCTAAGATAGTAATTCACGGGTTCATAATCATTAGGGTTCGTGGTTCTAATCCTTGGAGGTTCTTAACATATAGAAAGAAGCAAGGCCATGAAAGCTCCTAACTTCATGAACATCCCTTGGAACTAACCATGTGGAAATGGCCTTCACTTTCTCCGGATCAACCTGTATCCCTTCACTAGAAACAATGTATCCTAGGAAAGAAATACTATTACACATGAAAGTACATTTTTCCATTTTTCCATACAACTTGTGAGTTCTCAATTTTTCAAATAAATCTCTCAAATGCAACATATGCTCACTTTCAGATTTGCTATATACTAAAATATCATCTAAGTATACAACAATGAACTTATTGAGAAAAGGTCGAAGTACCTCATTCATAAGTCTCATGAACGAACTAGGGGCATTGCAAAGTCCAAATGGCATGACAAGCCACTCATACAACCCTTGTTTCGTTTTGAAAGCTGTCTTCCATTCATCACCTTCTCGAATTCTCATTTGATGGTAGCCACTCCTCAAATCAATCTTGCTAAAAATTTTGGCACCACTCAATTCATCAAACATATCTTGGAGCCTAGGCATAGGAAATCTATATTTGATAGTTATGTTATTGATTGCACGACTATCAATACACATTCACATGGACTAAGGCTCTCACGCACATAACCTTTCTCCATTAGTTCTTCCACTTGCCTTTGCAACTCTTTAGCTTGCTCGGGATTGCACCGATAGGCTGCTTTGTTAGGCAATGGGGCTCCCGGGATTAAGTCAATTGCATGCTCAATCCCACGAAAAGGTGGCAGTCCTTTTAGTAAATCACTAGGAAATACATCAGAAAATTCTTCAAGCAAATGACTCAAAGACAAAGAGTTAGTGGCATAAGAAACAACATTAGAAATGGGTTTAACAAGAAGTACAAACCCTCATCCCTCCATTGCACACTCTTTTTCGAACTCTTTCCTCGAAATCAGAAAATTAGGTCTCCTTTCCACCATAGGTTCAACCTTAGGAGGCAAAGGCAACAATCTAATCTTTTTTCCACCCGTGGTAGTAACCGTATATATATTAGAAACACCATCATGTACAGCATTTCTATCAAATTGCCATGGTCTACCAAGCAAAATATGACATGCACTCATAGGCAATACATCACACCAACATTCATCATGATAATTGCCAATTGTAAATGAAACTAAAGCTTGTTTCTTGACCTTCAAACCAGTTTCATTATTCAACCAATTCAATTTGTAAGGCTTAGCATGATTTCGAAGAGGAAGCTTAAGCTTACTGACAAGTTCTGTGGATGCCACATCCGTGCATGATCCTCCATCAACAATCACATCACATGTCTTATCAAGAACCTTGCACCTTGTGATAGGAAATCATCATCATGATTCCAAAACCCAAGGATCTCCTCAAGTGAAGATAGGAAAAACTAGTTCCAACAATGAAACTAGCACTTGAATTCAACTCCAAACGCCACAAACCAAGTATGATTTGATAAGTTATGAATCAAACACAAGATTTTGGTTAGAGAACGCCACAAACTAAAAATAGTTTGATAAGTTCAAAGTTCATGCAAGAACTTAAGCAAAAATACTCACAAAGAGCAAACAAAGATTATCATTCAAAATTTTATATCTACAAATGCATTTGGCTTTGATATTTATAGCCAAGACAAGACAAAGAAACCTAAATGGATGTCTTTTGAGCTTCCCCACGTTTCTCCCTTTAATTCCCCTTAAAACTTATTAAAAGTGGCTGTTTTTACATTGATGTCACTCATTTTGTAACTCCCAAATGACAACTAATTCTATGCATCCTTTTTGTAACTCCAAATTATGACTAATTATGTGCATCCATTTTGTAACTCTAAAAGACAACTAATCACACCATAACTGTTAAGAACCTCCAAGGATTAGAACCACGAACCCTAATGATTATGAACCCGTGAATTACTATCTTAGAAACCCAAGAACAAATTGAGTTTCAAAACCCAAGAACCGCTTAAATCAGATTGCAATGTATGGTTAACACGCCACAAGGATAGATCAATTCCTTGATAAGTGGTTTATGTATTCAACAAGAATTCAAGAATTCAAGCAAATATGCAAAGGAAACAACTACTATAATTTTATCAAAATTCGAATTCCCAAAACACAACTTAAGGGGCGTTTTTATAGCCACCTAACATAATAAACCCTAGTAAAACTATTAACCCTAGCTGCCACATAAGAAAAATAGGCAATAACATTGTTCTGAACTTAAAGAAGAGATTTCAGCCCAAATATTAGCCCACATTAGTCTTCATGTATTTGGACTTGCAAAACATTAAATAAAGCCCATTCAGATGGGCCTATCCTAGCATGACCAATTGGGCTTCCTTGACTAGCCCGATCTTGTATATAGCCAATTAAGGCTTCTTGTAGCTTCTTGGACCTTGACCTTGTAATTGGGCCTTGTAGCATGCTCAATGGATCCTTAGCTTTATCTTTGGTTTTCTTGTTGTCCTCTCCATCAAGTCTATCTTTAAGCTTGGCCATGTTCATATCATTCCCTCCTTCTTTAGGATGATTCGTCCTCGAATCAAGTTCATCACCTACATCAAAAGGACTCAAATCAGCTACATTAAATGTACCACTCACATTATACTCACCTTTCAAATCAATCTTGTAGGCATTGTCATTGATCCTCTCAAGGACTTGAAATGGACCATCACCCCTCGGACTTAGTTTAGACTTTCTTTGATTTGGGAACCTTTCTTTGCGAAAATGTACCCAAACCCAATCTCCAGGTTGGAATACCATTGGAATTCGTCCTTTATTAACCCTCTCGGCCACTTTTGCATTTTGCTTCTCAATTCTCTCTTTAACTTGTTTGTGTAGCTTTTTAACTAAATCTGCCTTAGAAGAACCTTCAACACTAACAAGCTTGTTAAGAGGTAAAGGAATCAAATCAACAGGAGTTAAAGGATTAAAACCATATACAATTTCAAATGGTGAAGTGTGTGTAGTGCTATGAACAGCTCTATTATATGCAAATTCAACATATGGCAACAAATCCTCCCAAGATTTTAAATTCCTAGAAATCAAAGCACGAAGCAATTGAATCAAAGTCCTATTAACAACTTCAGTTTGTCCATCTGTCTGTGGATGGCAAGTAGTAGAATAAAGCAATTTAGTTCCTAACTTACCCCATAGCACACGCCAAAAGTGACTTAGAAATTTAACATCTCTATCACTAACAATGGTCTTAGTGATAGAGACCATTTATATAGGAGAAGGGGAAACGTCAAGATAAACTTACAGACCACCAATTCTTACCACCTGGCAAGACTACTATGCTTAATGCATGCGCATTAGAAAGGAATATATTCCTTTTCATAAAGAAGTAAAACATGTGACATAAAAAGCCAAAATATCTACTTTAAGTACAATAATATAGAGCATCTTCTTAGTGGAGCATCTTGCTTTATCTACTTTAAGTACAATAATATAGAGCATCTTCTTAGTGGATCATCTTGCTTTTTGTAAGTGGCTTATCCGATCCTCACCAAATACGCTTATTGGTGGGTCCATGTTCTGAGTAGTCTTCATCAGAGTCATCTGACTCACTTATGTCATAATTATGACGAATGCGTCGTGATGGGCCAGGTGTGTCAGATGAATAGCATCGAGGAGATTTTCGAGATATTTCTTGAGACAATAATTGAGAATCTGATGGAGGAGGTTCTTCTGGTTGTGACCATGGCTCTAGGAAAGCTGGGTTCATCTCCATTGATGATGTGGCTTCATTTTGATGACTGGATGAGGTTGAAGGTGTTGAAGAAGTAGGAGAAATTAGCTGCCACATAAGAAAAATAGGCAATAACATTGTTCTGAACTTAAAGAAGAGATCTCAGCCCAAATATTAGCCCACATTAGTCTTCATGTATTTGGACTTGCAAAACATTAAATAAAGCCCATTCAGATGTGTCTTTACTTGGGCCTATCCTAGCATGACCAATTGGGCTTCCTTGACTAGCCCGATCTTGCATATAACCAATTAAGGCTTCTTGTAGCTTCTTGGACCTTGACCTTGTAATTGGGCCTTGTAGCATGCTCAATGGATCCTTAGCTTTATCTTTGGTTTTCTTGTTGTCCTCTCCATCAAGTCCATCTTTAAGCTTGGCCATGTCCATATCATTCCCTCCTTCTTTAGGATGATTCGTCCTCGAATCAAGTTGATCACCTTGCACTCTCTCATTTTCATGCATTTGTGCCGCGGGTATTGCCGGTAGTTGGCACATTATTACCTCCACTAGAACCACTTGACATGCTGCAATAAAAGTTAGTATGCAATAATAATAAAAAAAAAATCGAAGGAAATTAAGGACCTCACCAATACTCCCTCACGTGTTTACTCTCAATTAATGGGGATGGTCACTCGTGTTTCGCACAATCAAGAATGATCACACAAGGCTGAAACTCACACCACTCAGCTTGTTTTCAAGGATTCTTATGTGAATCAATAACCACACATCAAGTTATTTCACTATGCTTGCAATGCACCAAGAATTATGATCTAAAAAGCTTAGTTGAGGCAAAACGCAAAGTCAAGAAAAAAAAAGGAGGAACAGTAACAAGAACAAGTGTTTAATGAATCAAGAACAATGAAGAACTCAAAAAGAATTAATGGGCATGTAAAAGGAACGAAAATAAGGTGAAAGAAACAAGAAATTAAGTTCAAGAACCAAGCAATCAAGTTTCAACCCGAATGGAAATCTCTAACCAAACAGCATTGGAAACAAGCTCAAGAACGAATTAAAACTTCAATTTGATGTATAAGACATGTAAGGAACATATTTAGGAAGTAAAAATCACAAAGAAGGTTTTCTTTATGCTTTAAATGAAGGACAAAGAGGAGAATAAATGAAGGACAAAAACGAATTTAGAGCTGAATTAATTCAAATAAGATGGTATGTATAGGGCTCAGGTCATTGGAATTTAATGTCCCTTTGAATCTTCCTAAACAGCCACCAAATCCTTATTTATGTAGGATTGTGAAAATCTCCCTAAACCTTTTAACAACCCTAATATCTATGTAATCACCCCAAGAATAATGATTTCAACACCAAATACGTTTTTTCCACTAACAAAGACAATCAAACCAATCAGACCTATTCCTTTTTTGTTTTTTTTTTTGCTAATTCGGATTTGATATTTTTCTTTTCTTGTTTCGTTTTTTTTTTTGAATCAGAATCAAAAACTACAAGAATCAAGAACTAAACAATGTAGATCTCAAGAATACCAAGAATACTTCAAGAACAATATCAATAACTCAAGGAAAACAAACAATAACTTAAAGAAAAGGATAAATAACCTGATTTAAGAGCCAAAGCTCTGATACCAAATGTTAAGAACCTCCAAGGATTAGAACCACGAACCCTAATGATTATGAACCCGTGAATTACTATCTTAGAAACCCAAGAACAAATTGAGTTTCAAAACCCAAGAACCGCTTAAATCAGATTGCAATGTATGGTTGATCAAGATCAGAACCTAAAGAAAACTAAGTTCTTTAAACCCTAACCCTTAACACGCCACAAGGATAGATCAATTCCTTGATAAGTGGTTTATGCATTCAACAAGAATTCAAGAATTCAAGCAAATATGCAAAGGAAACAACTACTATAATTTTATCAAAATTCGAATTCCCAAAACACAACTTAAAGGGCGTTTTTATAGCCACCTAACATAATAAACCCTAGTAAAACTATTAACCCTAGCTGCCACATAAGAAAAATAGGCAATAACATTGTTCTGAACTTAAAGAAGAGATTTCAGCCCAAATATTAGCCCACATTAGTCTTCATGTATTTGGACTTGCAAAACATTAAATAAAGCCCATTCAGATGGGCCTATCCTAGCATGACCAATTGGGCTTCCTTGACTAGCCCGATCTTGCATATAGCCAATTAAGGCTTCTTGTAGCTTCTTGGACCTTGACCTTGTAATTAGGCCTTGTAGCATGCTCAATGGATCCTTAGCTTTATCTTTGGTTTTCTTGTTGTCCTCTCCATCAAGTCCATCTTTAAGCTTGGCCATGTCCATATCAATAACTTAAGAAAAACCTGATAAAAATGAAAATAAAAAGGCTTCAAATGAATCTTATTGGACCTATGAATTCAGCCCAAACTTATTGCACTAAATTGATGATTTTGGATCCTTTTTGCAATCCTAAATCTTGGGTTGAGCCTTGTTGTGTTCGAACACTCCAAATGTCTTTAATTAAGCCCAACAAAGCTTCTTGCATCCTTTTGGACTTGGATCTTGTCATCAGACCTCCTTGAAAGCTTAAAGGATCATTTGTAATTCTTGTCTTTATTGCATCAATAAGGTTGGACTCTTGTTTTCATGCATGAGTTGCATTTCCATTTTGGACCTTTTGGTGCATGCCTTTGCAATGGAATCTCATGGCAGCCTTGATTCATATCACCTTGTATGGAAAAGGTTCTCTCGTTGCTGCATGTCTTTGAGAGGTTCGGAATGTAAGACTCTCCTAACAACTCCACAAGAGGGTTGTCATTCTCCTCCGCATCATACTCCTCAACATCTTCATTGTTACTTTCGGATTCATACCGTAAGAATCCTCCTCACTCGGGTGTTACTTTTGGGCATTCACTAGCAATATGCCCACGTTCTTGGCACTTGTAACAAGTCCTCTTGAATCCTTCTTGCTTAAAACTAGATTTTCCACTTTGAAACTTTGAAGGATTAGTAGAAGAAAGTTGTTTAGAAGAGCTAGAAGAAGACTCACTCTTCCTAAAAGGTATGTATGGTTTATATGGAGTCTTGACGCCACTTGTGTTCGCCTTAGGCTTCTCCTGTTTCACTTGTGCTTCCACCTTCCTAGCTACTTTCACAACTTCATCAAAAGTAGAAAAGCTCATAAGATCTACCTTGTGAGAGATGGGTTTGGACAGCCCTTTAGTGAAACGAGCAATCTTGAGGGGCTCCTTCTCTTGCAAGTCACACATCAAGCCTAGCCTCTCAAATTCACGAACATACTCATCAACACTGAGATCACCTTGAGTTAGTCGAGTTAGCTTGACATATTGATCTTGCTCATACTCACGTGGTACCCAACGCCTCTCCATTTTCTTCTTGAGTTTCTCCCATGACTCGATCTTTTCTTTCTCTTCTCTTCGTCTCTTGGCTTTTAGATTGTCATACCAAAGCCCAGCAAGCTTTGTTAATCTAAGGACAACCATCTTACACCTCCTCCTATCATCAAAGTCTTTATAATCAAAGACACTTTCCATTCTTCGAACCCAATCTAAGAAGTTTTCCGGATCACTTGAGCCATCAAATTCAGGAAGTTCCAATTTGAAACTCCTATCTTCTTCTTGAAAATTTCGATAGGTAGGATTCCCACCGGAGCTTGCTGTGTTCTCCAAGTCTCCAACATGTTCTCCCATCTTTAAGGATAGTTCCGCAATGGCATCCATCCTAGCTTCATGTTTCCTCAAGTCTCCTTGTAGCTCACGAAGTTGCTTCATGATAGCAGCCAACATTTCAGAATTAGACTGATTTGTTTCCATTACAATAGCGTGCAATTTTAATCAACCAAGAAAAATATCAAACGGACTTCAAAAATTTTGTAACTTTACAATCACAAAACTCTCAAAGAGAAAAACAATTTAAACTCAAGAAACACTCAAAAATCTTCAGGAACAAGGGAGATACGAATCAAAACCTTCAGACTGTTTTCAAAGAACGTAATCTGTTTTTTTTTGTACGAAACTCACACTCTCCAAAGCTTAAGCTCTAATACCAATTGATGTGGAAAGGAATAGGATCGTTTTTGGAATGAGTTTGAGTACTTTGAATGGTAGTGAACAAATAAAAGAACACAACACTAAGTAAAGCACTCTCAAACTTCTACTCTCAAACACTAAGTAGTAAGAGCAAAAGGGCGTGTAAACACAAAGTAAAACACTTAGAACAATTTCAACAAAGAAATCAGATTTGTTTTCAACTCTCAATGCCTATAACACTTGGCCATAGATAAACTCTTCAACTTCCTCCTAAAAATCGACCAACTACAAGGATTCACATTCCCTTGTAACATCCCTAATTAAACAGCAAATAAAAGTGCTAAATAAAGAAAATCTTTGTAACGGCTATTAAAGGCTGATTACAAAGGTTTTATTACACACTAAAGACTGAAATTCCAACAGCAAATTAAACAAAGAATAACTCCAAAAATGATGCAACCAAGGATGCATCTAAGTCAACTAGCATGGATCCACTAGCCTATGAAGGACCAATGACACGAGCAAGGAGTAAAAAGTTCAAGCAAGCCTTAAATTCTTACTTGGAGCATGTTTTGAAGATGGCTAATGATGGTGCTTTTAATGAAGATAACAACGCCTTGAAGATAGTGACATTAATTGCTATTAATGAAGCTTAAACTTGCATTGGGCCGCACATTAGGGTTTCTAGAAGCATTGGGCCGCACCCTAAGCATTGGGCCGCACATTAGGGTTTCTAGAAGCATTGGGCCGCACCCTAAGCATTGGGCTGCACATTAGGGTTTCTAGAAGCATTGGAGGTCTCACCTAACCCTAGGGCAGCCACCACTTATGCTTAGAGAAGGAGGCAGCCGCATTAGAAGTCTTTTAGGGTTTGATTCTTTATTGCTTATCTCTTAGTCCTTTTAGGGTTAGAATCATTTCAAAACTCTATAAATAGAGCTATGTATTTCGGCTAAAGGACATAAGATCAATATACATTTCGAATGAAGTTTTAATTTGAGTTGTTAACTCTTATTCCTTAAGGTGTTCCTTATTGAATTTCTTGAGATTAAATTAACTTGTTTGTTTTAGTTTCACATCTACATGTTTGATCAATCAATTAACTTTTTATTAGTTTCTTGAGTTGTTTGAACATTCTTCATCTATTTATAACTAAAGGGCTTAGTAGTTCTATTGCTAAGTTTGTTAGTTCCATAATCAATTGCAAACTTTCAAGTTAGATCTTGGGGCGACAAATTCGAACTTATTGGTAAGGGTGCTTCCTCTTAAATAGAGAGAGCGTTTATCAGTTTGATTTTCTCACCATTACTTATCTTGGTGTTTGAACGTATCCGGTTCAAATTCGTATCATTTGGTATCAGAGCCAAACTTGTTAGTTGGTTCATTTTTTTTCAATTAAAGAGTCTGTCTTCTATTTCATCTCAATTTTTGTTCGCATCATTATAAATAAAAAAGAAAGTATACTATTTTCATTGTTGCCCGCATACAAAGGCAGATTTCCAAAAAAAATAAAAAAAGTGAAGGAACGGAAAACTAACCCTAACCATTTGTGTTGGGTAGTTCTCGAAGAATTGACTCTTGATTAATTCATTCCGCAATTCCTTTTAATTAATTGGAGCTGTTCTTCATTCTTATAATTCTGATTTGGGTAATTTTGTTTGTTTTCTCTTAAAAAGCTTTTCTTTTGGGTTAATTGAGTCTTGTTCGATTAGTTGTAAGCTTGTTTTGTTCACACGCTTATAATTCGTTTTATTGATTCACGAGTGTTCTATTGAACTTCAGAATTAATAAACGTTAAGAGGTTGTGAAAAACTTGTTCTAGTGATTACTAGAACAATTTGATTTAATTTCTATAAGGAATTTAATTCTTTGTGAGTGAAACACGTGAGGGAGTGATCTTTTCTTGTTTTGCCTTTAACTATAAGAAATCTCCAGAGTATAACACTTGATCACGTCCTTTTCTTTTGTTTTCTTTCCTAGTCTTTTGGTTTAACCATGTCATCTCAACCATCATTGACTTTGGAAAATTTAGCTTACACATTGAGAGATGTAGTAGAACATATGACAAAACAATTTCAAAAACAAGATGACAAATTAACTAGGTTATTGAATGATATGCCTAAAACGTCTAAAGGGGATGGTTCTGATAATGACCAAGAAAGTGAGTCTAAAGGGTCTAGACATAATCTCCAACCCAAAATTGACACTAATTTGGGTAGCATTAAGATGAAAATACCATCTTTTCATGGTAAGAGTGCTGAAGTTTATTTGGAGTGGGAAAAGAAGGTTGAAAGGGTTTTTGAATGTCATAACTATAGTGAGTCTAAAAAGGTTAAACTTGCTGTTGTTGAATATTGTGATTATGCTGCCATTTGGTGGGATCAATTGGTGAGTGGTCGAGGCGTCATGGGAACACGGGGTTGGTTCATGGGATGAGGTTGAACGCATTATGCGTAAAAGGTTTGTGCCATCGCACTACTAAAGGGATTTGTACAACAAGTTACAAAATCTAGTACAAGGTAGTAAGAGTGTTGAGGAGTATTGGCAAACAAGAATACTTTGACAGAAAGTGTTGTTCCATGAAAAGAAAAGATCTTGAAGACCACTATGTTCATATGTCTAAACTTTACTATGAACTTGCTGGTCCAAACAGTGATGATCTAAAGTACACCTTCGCCGGGCCTTCTACCTAAGAAATGCACCCGAGATTCGAGAATGGTGATGACACACATCGAGACATCACTCAAATCTCTCTTGGAGAGATTTGGCAATTTACAATGGCTACTCTGGATAAAATGTGTGAGCAGCAAAAGCTATTCAAGAAGATTGCAAAAGGAGAAGCACTGTTGAAAAATCTCTGCAATCGGGATTATTTGCAAATCAAATGCAAGGATAAGCATTGTACGTGCAAGGCAAAAAAGAAGAAACATTTTTCTTATTCAGAGAAATCTCCCCAGTATAAACAGAGAAAAGGAAGAAAATTGCGCTGGTTCAGAAAGAAGGTAACAAGCAAGCATAAATATGATCGATGTTACATCTGTGGTCAATCAGGACACTATGCAAAGAGATGTCCCAATAAGCCTAAGAAGACTGTTGCACTTCTTCATCAATCAAGACTTCATATCCGGGATGACTTATCCGATCATGATCTTGAGTCTCTCTTTTCAGAAGAAGAAATGGCGTCTTCTCAGACTCTATTTGCTATTCCATATTCAGATACCAGCACAGAAGATGAAAGTTCTTCAGACGAAGAAATATCTGTTTTTACTATTGGTCCTGCACTCCAAGTAAAACAGGAACCACCTGATTATACTCTTGCAGATATAGCTTATCGCTTTCCCGAGATATCTTCTCCAAGAAAGATACTCACACCAAATTCAAAGCAGATCTTCTTCTATACCATTACCCATTCCTACTTCTCCATAAAGTATGGAAAGTTCATCCCTCCGAAGTCATATCAAAGACAACCCATTCATCCTACACCTTTGGTATCCATTCATGTCTTACCGGCAAATATGGGAGACCTATTTTTGTCAACGCCTTAATAGACACCGGATCTCACCGCATAATGATGAATCCCGATGCTTTGCCTAGCTCACCGGAAGAAGAAGATTTGTCACTTCCTAGCGTACCGATGGCAAGAGTTTTCAAACTACAATGATCTCCAAGGATAAGATTGGAATACAGTTCTTCCCTGACTGTATTGTATGGATTCACGTTATTGGTTCTTATCTATTTGGAAGAGATCTTCTAGTTGGGTTCGATACTTATCATGCGGCAAAAAGGTTACAAATCCTGCCAACGGGGCTAAAGTATAAACGGAATTTCTCCCTTATACTCGGAATCCCAACCAGTTCTCTATTTCAAGTCCCACTAGACTTTGCTCACTTGAAAGAGTTGTTCGTTCCATGTCAGGCCGATTCTCACAGAAAATTCTATCACCCTTATCCACTATACAAGAATCCAGAGTGATGAATCCTGGAATGTCCCCATCTGACTTGGTTTTAGCAAGACAAGAATGCCAAGAGCTCCTCCAGCAAGGTTTGATTGAACCTACAGTCTCCCTTGGGCATGTCAGCGCTCTATGTGGAAAAGAGATCGGAGAAATTAAGAGGATAGAAAAGGCTCGTCATTAACTACAAGCCTCTGAATCATTTTCTTTCAGATGACAAATTCCCAATTCCTAAAATCTCTTCTCTCTTGATCCGTCTCCAAGGAGCAACCTATTTCTCTAAGTTTGATTTAAAGTCAGGATTTTGGCAGTTAGGCATTCATCCTGAAGAAAGATACAAGACCGCCTTTTGCATCCCAGATGCTCAGTATCAGTGGACTGTTATGCCCTTTGGGCTTAAAACAGCTCCTTCCATCTTCCAGAAGGCAATGGTCAGAATTTTTGAGCCAATCCTAGATACCTGTATCTACATAGATGATATCCTACTCTTCTCCAAGTCAGCAAAAGAGCATGATGATCTTCTCAGAAGATTCCACAGTTTAGTCCATTCCTATGGGATAATGCTTTCTGAAAGGAAATCTTACATTGGACAAACTGAAGTTGACTTTCTTGGGCTCAAACTAAAGAATGGGCAGTATGAAGCGGGCTCACATTTAGCCCAAGAATTAATGCATTTCCCCAATGAAAATTTATCCAAGAAGCAGATTCAACAGTTTCTGGGGATCATTAATTACATTCGAAATTTCATCCCAAAGGCCGCGGCCCATACAAAAGCCCTGACTGCACGGCTAAAGAAAGATGCGGGCCCATGGAGTGAAGCCCATACTGAAGCTGTTAAGATGTTAAAACAGCTGGCCCAAAAGACTCCAGCCCTCACTATTCCTGCTGATGACGCACAGCTGATCCTTCAGACTGATGCAAGTGACTATGCTTGGGGCACTATTCTTCTCCAGAAACGGGAAAATAGAGAGTCACTATGTAGACACGTGTCGGGACAATTCAAGGATGTTGAACTCCATTATCATTCGAACATCAAAGAGATTCGGGCGGTAAAATATGCAATTCAAAAATGCGAGTTCTTCGTGGCCTCAAGACATTTTATAATTAGAATGGACAATTCTAATTTCCCTCCCATTCTGGAATTCAAGGGACGACAAATCCCCGACAAACAATCGCCCTACCGAAAGAATGGTTCTCCCAATATGATTTTGAAGTACAACACATTCAAGGTGATAAAAATCTTATCCCCGATTTTCTATCCCGATTATCCAAATCATCCATGAACTCTGTTAGTCCTTCTTTCTTTATCCTCATGGCACAATTCAGTCCCCTGACTTTACACCCGCATCAACCTCAAGGTATGTCTATTCAAGAATTTGAGCTTTGGGCCTATAGACGATCTTAGCTTTCTATCGGACTATTGTACCAAATCCAAGACTTTTCCGCCTCATTTCCTTGGAAACTTTTCCCCACTATTACGTAAATGTTTCCTTCAACTTCGAACAATTCTGTATCTCCGGTACCTCACATGCCCGTATCATCTTCCCGTAGAGCTACCATTGTTAAAACCTTGTGGTTCTTACACGTAGAAGAAAATGAGTCTCATCCAAACTCGACACTTCTTCCTAATATTTGATAACCAACAGGCATGGCAATACCGACTCAGAAGGTTGGTTCATGAAGCAGGTCTTCTACACATGGCAAATCATGATAAGGCTTTAACCTATCATACCATTCTCTTTCTCCATCAACGACACAATTTGAATGACACCGCTTCAACAACATTACAGAATGGAGAACTCTCCCTGGACGTTTTGAAGAGATGCCCTTTGTCATTAAACATGCTTTACTTCACAAAGGAAATGAGCTAAATCATACAGCCAATGAAGTAATTCCAGTCATCAACATGCAAAGGCAATCCTCAGATCAGAGACGACTGTTCACCTCTACTTCTTCAACACAGTCACCACCAGCTGATATGGAATCAGTCCAACAAGAGGTCCATCACACAGCTCAAGTGCAAGATAATGATGCTACGGTCCATGCCTTGCTAGTGCATGAAAATGCTAAGCAAAGATCAGAACATTTCATGGGATTCTCATCAAAACAAACCTTTATCACTTGCCTTAATTGGATGGTTGAATAAAAGCTTGAGAAGGGGAATATTTGCTGCTCATTATGTTCAGTTTTTGTTGTTCATAAAGGTGGACGTTTTTGGAGTTATTCCTTACTCTATTTGCTGCTCATTATGTTCAGTTTTTGCTGTTCATAAAGGTGGACGTTTTTGGAGTTATTCTTTGTTTAATTTGCTGTTAGAATTTCAGTTTTAATGTGTATTAAAACCTTTGTAATCAGCCTTTAATAGCCGTTACAAAGATTTTCTTTATTTAGCACTTTTATTTGCTGTTTAATTAGGGATGTTACAAGGGAATGTGAATCCTTGTAGCTGGTCAGTTTTTAGGAGGAAGTTGAAGAGTTTATCTATGTCATGTAACTCTTCTAGTGGTTGAGTATAAATAGAACTCATGGCCAAGTGTTATAGGCATTGAGAGTTGAAAACAAATCTGATTTCTTTGTGAAATTATTCTAAGTGTTTTACTTTGTGTTTACACGCCCTTTGCTCTTACTACTTAGTGTTTGAGAGTAGAAGTTTGAGAGTGCTTTACTTAGTGTCGTGTTCTTTTATTTGCTCCCTACCATTCAAAGTACTAAAACTCATTCCAAAAACGATCCTATTCCTTTCCACATCAATTGGTATCAGAGCTTAGGCTTTGGAGAGTGTGAGTTTCGTACAAAAAAAAAAACAGATTACGCTGCTGAAAACAGTCCGAAGGTTTTGATTCGTATCTCCCTTGTTCCTGAAGATTTTTGAGTGTTTCTTGAGTTTAAATTGTTTTTCTCTTTGAGAGTTTTGTGATTGTAAAGTTACAAAATTTTTGAAGTCCGTTTGATATTTTTTTTTGGTTGATTAAAATTGCACGCTATTGTAATGGAAACAAATCAGTCTAATTCTGAAATGTTGGCTGCTATCATGAAGCAACTTCGTGAGCTACAAGGAGACTTGAGGAAACATGAAGCTAGGATGGATGCCATTGCGAACTATCCTTAAAGATGGGAGAACGTGTTGGAGACTTGGAGAACACAGCAAGCTCCGGTGGGAATCCTACCTATCAAATTTTCAAGAAGAAGATAGGAGTTTCAAATTGGAACTTCCTGAATTTGATGGCTCAAGTGATCCGGAAAACTTCTTAGATTGGGTTCAAGAATGGAAAGTGTCTTTGATTATAAAGACTTTGATGATAGGAGGAGGTGTAAGATGGCTGTCCTTAGATTAACAAAGCTTGCCGGGCTTTGGTATGACAATCTAAAAGCCAAGAGACGAAGAGAAGAGAAAGAAAAGATCGAGTCATGGGAGAAACTCAAGAAGAAAATGGAGAGGCGCTGGGTACCACGTGAGTATGAGCAAGATCAATATGTCAAGCTAACTCGACTAACTCAAGGCGATCTCAGTGTTGATGAGTATGTTCGTGAATTTGAGAGGCTAGGCTTGATGTGTGACTTGCAAGAGAAGGAGCCCTCAAGATTGCTCGTTTCACTAAAGGGCTGTCCAAACCCATCTCCTCACAAGGTAGATCTTATGAGCTTTTCTACTTTTGATGAAGTTGTGACAGTAGCTAGGAAGGTGGAAGCACAAGTGAAACAGGAGAAGCCTAAGGCGAATACAAGTGGCGCCAAGACTCCATATAAACCATACATACCTTTTAGGAAGAGTGAGTCTTCTTCTAGCTCTTCTAAACAACTTTCTTCTACTAATCCTTCAAAGTTTCAAAGTGGAAAATCTAGTTTTAAGCAAGAAGGATTCAAAAGGACTTGTTACAAGTGCCAAGAACGTGGGCATATTGCTAGTGAATGCCCAAAAGGAATATTCTCACAATTCACCCGAGTGAGGAGGATTCTTACAGCCTATGAATCCGAAAGTAACAATGAAGATGTTGAGGAGTATGATGCGAGGAGAATGACAACCCTCTTTGTGGAGTTGTTAGGAGAGTCTTACATTCAACCTCTCAAAGACATGTAAGAACGAGAGAACCTTTTCCATACAAGGTGCAAGGTTCTTGATAAGACATGTGATGTGATTGTTGATGGAGGATCATGCACGGATGTGGCATCCACAGAACTTGTCAAGTAAGCTTAAGCTTCCTCTTCGAAATCATGCTAAGCCTTACAAATTGAATTGGTTGAATAATGAAACTGGTTTGAAGGTCAAGAAACAAGCTTTAGTTTCATTTACAATTGGCAATTATCATGATGAACGTTGGTGTGATGTATTGCCTATGAGTGCATGTCATATTTTGCTTGGTAGACCATGGCAATTTGATAGAAATGCTGTACATGATGGTGTTTCTAATATATATACTACATTACCACGGGTGGAAAAAAGATTAGATTGTTGCCTTTGCCTCCTAAGGTTGAACCTATGGTGGAAAGGAGACCTAATTTTCTGATTTCGAGGAAAGAGTTCGAAAAAGAGTGTGCAATGGAGGGAGGAGGGTTTGTACTTCTTGTTAAACCCATTTCTAATGTTGTCTCCTATGCCACTAACTCTTTGTTTTTGAGTCATTTGCTTGAAGAATTTTCTGATGTATTTCCTAGTGATTTCACCGAAAGGACTGCCACCTTTCGTGGGATTGAGCATGCAATTGACTTAATCCCGGAGCCCCATTGCCTAACAAAGCAGCCTATCGGGTGCAATCCCGAGCAAGCTAAAGAGTTGCAAAGGCAAGTGGAAGAACTAATGGAGAAAGGTTATGTGCGTGAGAGCCTTAGTCCATGTGCTGTTCCGGCCTCTTTTAGTGCCTAAGAAAGAAGGAACATGGAGAATGTGTATTGATAGTCGTGCAATCAATAACATAACTATCAAATATAGATTTCCTATGCCTAGGCTCCAAGATATGTTTGATGAATTGAGTGGTGCCAGAATTTTCAGCAAGATTGATTTGAGGAGTGGCTACCATCAAATGAGAATTCGAGAAGGTGATGAATGGAAGACAGCTTTCAAAACGAAACAAGGGTTGTATGAGTGGCTTGTCATGCCATTTGGACTTTGCAATGCCCCTAGTTCGTTCATGAGACTTATGAATGAGGTACTTCGACCTTTCCTCAATAAGTTCATTGTTGTATACTTAGATGATATTTTAGTATATAGCAAATCTGAAAGTGAGCATATGTTGCATTTGAGAGATTTATTTGAAAAATTGAGAACTCACAAGTTGTATGGAAAAATGGAAAATGTACTTTCATGTATAATAGTATTTCTTTCCTAGGATACATTGTTTCTAGTGAAGGGATACAGTTGATCCAGAGAAAGTGAAGGCCATTTCCACATGGTTAGTTCCAAGGGATGTTCATGAAGTTAGGAGCTTTCATGGCCTTGCTTCTTTCTATAGAATCTTCATCAAGAACTTCTCAACAACTACAGCCCCCATGACGGAGTTAATGAAGAAAGGAGAATTCAAATGGAGTGAAGCGCCCAAAAATCCTTTGAAGAAGTCAAAACAAAATTATGCAATGCACCCATCCTTGCTCTTCCAGATTTTGACAAGCTTTTGAAGTGGAATGTGATGCAAGCGCGTGGGTATTGGAGCCGTCCTTATTCAAGAGAAGCGCCTAGTTTGCTACTTTAGTGAGAAACTAAGTGGAGCCAAGCTGAATTATTCCAACTATGATCGTGAGTTCTATGCGATTGTTAGAGCTTTAGAACATTGGTCTCACTATCTAAGGCCAAAACCTTTTGTTCTTCATTCGGATCATGAGGCCTTGAAGTACATACATGGCCAACAAAAGCTGAATCACCGACATGCCAAGTGGGTAGAGTTCCTGCAATCTTTCACTTTCCATTCAAGTATAAGGAGGGAAGGAACAATGTTGTCATGGATGCTCTCTCAAGGAGACGTTACCTACTTGCCACCGTCCATACTCAAGTTCTAGGCTTTGAACATTTAAAAGGTTTATATGAGAATGATGAACACTTTGCTACTATATTTCCAAAAGCCTACTCAGGAGTTCATAGTTCAAGATGGTTTCTTATTTAAAGGGAACAAACTTTGTATCCCTAAGTGTGGTGTTCGTGAGCTTTTGATTAGGGAAGTCCATGGAGGTGGAATTGCTGGTCACTTTGGTGTTCATAAGACCATGGACATACTCAATGAACACTTTTATTGGCCACACATGATAAAAGACGTGACTCATGTGGTGGAGAGATGTTCTACTTGTCAAAAGTCCAAGAGTACCTTCCATAAAGGTCTCTACCATCCCTTACCCGTCCCCCGATGCCCCCTTGGGAAAGTGTAAGTATGGACTTTACTGTGGGGCTTCCAAAGACTCAAAGGGAAAGGATAGCATCATGGTGGTGGTTGATCGATTTTCAAAGATGGCTCACTTTATTGCGTGCTATAAGACGGATGATGCATCCAAAATTGCTGACTTGTATTTTCGTGAGATCATTCGCTTGCATGGTGTTCCAAGATCAATTGTTTCAGATAGGGATTCTAAATTCCTAAGTCACTTTTGGAGAATTTTATGGAAGTTGGTAGGTACTAAGCTTCTTTTAGTACTTCTCATCATCCTCAAACCGATGGCCAAACGGAAGTGACTAATAGAACACTTGGATCTTTGCTGCGTGGACTTGTGAGTAAAACGCAGAAAGATTGGGATATCAAGTTGGCACATGCTGAATTTGCCTATAATAGATCACCTTCTTCAACTACAAGTCGTGGCTCCTTTCGAGGTGGTCTATGGGTAAATCCTCTTCTTCCCGTTGAACTTGTTCCATTGCCAAGAAAGGACTTAGTCCATGTTGATTCAAAGAAAAGATGGGAAGCATTTCAGAAAACATGTACTCAAGTTAAGGAGAAAATTGAAGCAATGAATGCAGTTTACAAGGCAAGAGCTAACAAGAGAAGAAAACAGCCTACCTTTGCTAAGGGTGATCTAGTGTGGTTACATTTGAGGAAGGAACGTTTTCCTAATCTTAGGAAAAACAAACTCATGCCTAGGTCAGATGGTCCATTTCGTGTGTTAGAAAAGATTGGAGAAAGTGCTTACAAACTTGAACTTCCAAGTGAGTATGGTGGTGTAAGTGCAACTTTCAATGTGGGGGATTTAACTCCATACCTTGATAATGAAAGTTTGAGGACAAACTTTTCAAGAGGGGGAGAATGATATGGAATCAGTCCAACAAGAGGTCCATCACACAGCCTCAAGTGCAAGATAATGATGCTACGGTCCATGCCTTGCTAGTGCATGAAAATGCTAAGCAAAGATCAGAACATTTCATGGGATTCTCATCAAAACAAACCTTTATCACTTGCCTTAATTGGATGGTTGAATAAAAGCTTGAGAAGGGGAATATTTGCCGCTCATTATGTTCAGTTTTTGTTGTTCATAAAGGTGGACGTTTTGGAGTTATTCCTTACTCTATTCACGCTCATTATGTTCAGTTTTTGCCGCTCATAAAGGTGGACGTTTTGGAGTTATTCTTTGTTTAATTTGCTGTTAGAATTTCAGTTTTAATGTGTATTAAAACCTTTGTAATCAGCCTTTAATAGCCGTTACAAAGATTTTCTTTATTTAGCACTTTTATTTGCTGTTTAATTAGGGATGTTACAAGGGAATGTGAATCCTTGTAGCTGGTCAGTTTTTAGGAGGAAGTTGAAGAGTTTATCTATGTCATGTAACTCTTCTAGTGGTTGAGTATAAATAGAACTCATGGCCAAGTGTTATAGGCATTGAGAGTTGAAAACAAATCTGATTTCTTTGTGAAATTATTCTAAGTGTTTTACTTTGTGTTTACACGCCCTTTTGCTCTTACTACTTAGTGTTTGAGAGTAGAAGTTTGAGAGTGCTTTACTTAGTGTCGTGTTCTTTTATTTGCTCCCTACCATTCAAAGTACTCAAACTCATTCCAAAAACGATCCTATTCCTTTTCCACATCACCAGCTACTCAACAACCTGCAGCTAGTCAACAGTTTGAAGCTACATCTCCAACAACAATGAATCTAGCTTTTCAGGAGCCATGGACACAGCCAGAAGAATCTCTTCTATCAGCCTCACAACTTTTGGCCCAAATGGCGCCATTAAGGTCTTCTAAGCCTTATCCATCTGACAAGCCCATCCCATCAAGAAGAAGACGTCGAAGATATAAAGATAGTGATTCGGATGATTCTGATGATAACTACTCAGAATGTGGGTCCACAAACAGACAAAATAAGTGATGTCATCTATTATGGTCTCCATTATTAAGAGTTGTTTGGCCTCATATGTTTTGGCTTTGTATGTCATTATTAGGCTCTCCATTATTATAGTCAATGGAACATAAATGTCATGATGTTTTGGAGTCTTGTATGAAGGAATATATTCCTTCACATGTATAGAGATCAGGTCTATGAGTCGTGTGAGATAAGACTGCCAGATGGCAATCTCTTATGGTCGGTGTGGATTTCTAAAGAGTACCTCTTCTTCTATGTAAGGAAGAGCTCTCTAGTTTGTAAATGAAGTTGCGTGAAATAAAAACTCTTATCTTTTCTTCATATCTCTGATGGCATTCTAAATTCTCATACTCCTTCTTTAATAAAGATTCTCCTTCCTTCTTCACTCCCGGCCTATCTCTTGTGTTCATTAGGAATGGTAAAGCTATGAAATTCTATTCGAGTTTCGATTGTCCGCTAAGCAAGTTTATACATATTAAAGACCCGAACGGCATTTGTAGCCCGTGGAGTGGCTTTGTTGGCCGTAGGGTTGCGATGTGTGAGTTTGGCTTAGAGATTGATGATGATCAATAGTACTTTCTGGTGAGTACAGTGAACAGCTCCCGGCCTGGTAAAGGAGGAGTTACTGGTAAAGGAGGAGTGCCCTTACATATAGATTGTCACTACAGATAATTAGAGAGTTTTACAGTTACTTGTTCATCAAAGTCCTATTGTTTATCTTTACTATTTGTCATCTTCATCCTCAAAGGTTCTATTCACCGCTTATTACTTATCTTCCCCGCTCATCATCTTTTATCATCAAGCGTATGCTCTGTGTTTGCCTCGTCAGAGGATCCTGCACATCAGAACCTTGTTCATTTTCTGACCTGTTCCTTCTTTGATCTTTGCCCCATTATTTTATTCTGACCTGTTCCTTCTTTGGTTGTGCTGTGGTGATTTCTGGAGATTCTGGAGAAGATGAACTTCCTATGTTTTCTGGAAAACTAGGAATAGATAGTGTTGGGGAAGAAGAGTTGGATTGTACTGGTGTAGGTATTATGTAGGGATGTGATTCATCAGGAATGCAGTAGGCTATATCTGCAAAGATGGTTTCTGGTGATGGTAAAGGAGATAGCCAGTGAAAGTTTTCAGGAGTCTGTGGACTGTCTGGAGGTTCAATTTTAACTTGAAGTGTAGGTCCTATGGTCAAGATTGAAGTTTCTTCATCAGAAGAATCTTCATCTGTACTGGTATCTGAACAAGGAAAGGCAAAGAGTGTTTGGGAAGAAGCCATTTCTTCTTCAGAAAAAGTGATTCAAGATCATGGTCGATAGATCTTCCGGACATGAATCTTTCAATTGATGAAGAAGAGCAACAATTGCTTCGGCTTATTAGGACATTTCTTTGCATAGTGCCCTCTTTGGCCACGTGATGTAGCACCGATATGATTTACTACTCGCTTGTCGATTTCTTCTAAACCAACAGATCTTTCTTCCCCTTTTCCGCTTGTAATGAGAAGATTCCTTGGAATAAGAAGAAAATGTTTTTTCTTTTGATCCGCGAACATGTTGTTTCTCTTTGCATTTGATTTGAAGATAATCCCCGTTGCATAAGTTCTTTAGCAACGCTTCTCCTTTGCAATTTTTTTGAATAGTTTCTACCGCTCACACATCTTGTCCAGAGTGGCTAGAGTGAATTGCCAAATTTCCCGAGAGAAATATGAGTGATATCTCCGTGAGTCTCCGCCATCATGCGTTGAATTTCGTGTCGCATTTCTTCAGCAGAACTGACAAAAGTATATTTGAGATCATCACTGTTGGGCCCGGCGAGTTCATAATAGAGTTTGGACATATGAATATAGTGGGCTTCTAGATCTCTTCTCTTCATGGAACAGCATTTGCGATCAAAATATTCTTGTTTCCGTTGTCTGAGGATTAAATTGTAATCACCCAAAAATTGTTGGTGAATATGCGCCAGAGCTTGAGCAACAGAACCGAGTTGAACAATCGTGCAGGTATCTTTGATTGCTCATTTTCCTTTCTTTCCAGAGGTGGAAAATCTTCGGAATTCATCATGAAGCAAGGAACCGCGGCTACCTCTGGAACTTTAACTAGTTCAAAGGAGCAAGAACAAACGACTGGTGGAGGAGGACAGGTCAAGAGTCCTTCTTCCTTCAAGATCTGGAAGCATCTTTGTAAATAGTCATCTTCAGTCATGGGTTTGTTCTTTTCCGGGGGGAGTCCGATCCAAGGACTAGCTTTCTTGGGTTGAGAAGGAGCATGGAAGGGATCAGGCTGGTCGTCATCCTTATCATGTTGACGTGGACCAGTACAAGCATGTTTCCTTCTCCAAGTTTTGTTTCCTTTGAGTCTGGTTTCAAGATCATCAAAATCTTCTTGACAAGCACATCTGGGATCACACATAGAAGGATCACAATCCCAGATAAAGTGTCCATTGATCTTAGAAACATAGACTTCCCACCCATCCCGACCTCAAACTATGAATGGGAATCTTTTTCTCGAAAGTCCTCCTCACCGGGTTGGATCATAGAAATAGAATGAGGAGTTGAAGAGGATGTCACTGTGGAGGACAAATAGGAGACTTTAGCCTTGTCGAGTTGCCCGATAAAAATAGGATCCCGCTTTTGTACAGCCGAGAACTTTGGTGCAGCTTTTCATAGTTTGTAATCCACATGTAAGGGATTAACTTTTCCAACTCTTCCCGGCAGCTTGTCCGGGAGTTTGAACTATTGTAGGAGTGAGACCACTATCAGCGAAAGATGAAAACTGCATCACCGTTAGAGAGGCCAGAGTCCGAGGTTAATGGCATGATCTTGTAACTGTAGACTAGCCGATGATGAAGAGTAGCCGAGATTGTATCAAAGAACTTGATCCGCTACCGTGATTTGTACCCTGCATTTCGTGGCTTGACCGAGATGAGGATCTTCTAAAGACATATTAAAATTAGGAAAAACGTAAGTACTACGCCCCCGCGTTAAGAGTTGTGATAATAGAACCAATCACAAAGATGTTCATAGTTTAGATAACGAGTATCTAACAAAGAAAGTCCGGCAAAGGATCGGAAGAAAGATAGGAAAGTACAAGTCCGATGGCACCAAAATGGAGATGGGTATATTTTTGTTGCTTCCACTGTTGAATGAAGTGGGATGGAATTTCTAAAGTCACATAATCGCTCAAAGGGTTACGTAAGAAAGAACACACCGAGAAAGGGAAGACGACCGTATATATTCTTTTATGCTGACAGATGGTCTAGAAATAATATGTCTCAGCTTGGTTCAGAGAAAGACTGGCTGCGTCGGAAGACAGCATAAGGGTTGAGAATCGGGACAAGGGAATTTTGAATTTGAGCCGTTTCCGGAATATGGGATATTTCTACTAGGTTATCGATCTTATCCGAATGTAATCGCTTACATGAAGTAGGTAATGAGAGAGAAGAGGTTTGGACAATAGGATTTGAAGTTGTTTCCATGTTTGTAGATGAGTTTCTTCTTCTCTAAACCAGAGGCTCCGATACTGTGGATGACGCCGAGAGTCGCTCATGCTATAATCCTCATGTCAGAAATCAAGGAGAATATCCTTACTCAAGGCAAGAGAGTTTCTTTAAGCTTAGACCAAAGAGGCACCTCGCCATGGGGGTCTTTCTCGCTTCTTTGAAACTCGAATAGCCGAGTTAGTCGAGTTAGCCCTTTGGATTATAATGTAAATGATCGTAGCAATAGCTAATTCATTGCCATAGGATAGAGAAGAAGAATAGAGAGAAATTAGAAAGCCATGAAAGATAAGAAAGATAAGTGTTTATTCCTTACACAACTTGATTTACAAGAGAGACGATCCCTCCTTTATATAGGAGAAGGGGAAATGTCGAGATAAACTTACAAACCACAAACTCTTGCCAACTGGCAAGACTACTATGCTTAATGCATGCGCATTAGAAAGGAATATATTCCTTTTCATAAAGAAGAAAACATGTGACATAAAAAGCCAAAAAACATGTGACATAAAAAGCCAAAATATCTACTTTAAGTACAATAATATAGAGCATCTTCTTAGTGGAGCATCTTGCTTTCTGTGAGTGCTTATCCGATCCTCACCAAATACGCTTTATTGGTGGGTCCATGTTCGAGTAGTCTTTATCAGAGTCATCCGACTCACTTATGCCATAATTATGACGAATGCGCCGTGATGGGCCAGTGTGTCGTATGAATAGCATCGAGAGATTTTTGAGATATTTCTTGAGACAATAATTGAGAATCCGATGGAGGAGGTTCTTCCGGCTGTGACCATGGCTCTAAGAAAGCTCGGATTTATCTCCATTGATGATGTGGCTTCATTTTGATGACTGGATGAGGTTGAAGGTGTTGAAGAAGTAGGAGAAATTAGTCGCCTTTGATCCGAGGGTCTCCTATGCATGCTGATTATCGGAAATGCTTCATTAGTTGAATGATTGAGTTCATTTCCCTTATGAAGTAGAGCATGTTTGATAGTGAAAGGCATTTCTTCAAAGCGCCATGGAAGGTTTTCCAAGGAGTGATGGTTGTTGAGACAGTTGTCCTCTTTATTGTGTTGTTGGTGGAGAAAGAGGATGGTGTGGTAAGTTAATGCCTTTGCATGATCCGTCATACTGAGGAGGCCCGCTTGATGAACTAATCTTCCGAGACGATGTTGCCATGCATGATGGTTTTCAAATAATGTAAAAACTGCCAGCATGATGTGACTTATTTTCTTCCCTATGCAAAAACCATAAGGTCCGAGTAATGGGAGCTCTACGGAAGATGATATAGACATGTAAGATACCAAAGGTACCAGAATTGTTCAGATGTTGAGGGAAATGTCTCTGCTATGGTAGGAAAAAGTCTCCATGGAAATGAAGCAAAGAAAGTCTTCCTGGATGAGGCACAACATCTTTATAAAAGGCTAAGATGCGCCCCAGAAATCCAAAGTTCAAATTCAGGAATAGACAGGTTGGCTGGTTGATCTGGATGTGTGGTTCGATGGCTAAACTGAGCCATAAAGATAAAGAGAGAAGGACTAGGGGGATTTGTGAAGGGCTTGGAGAGGCGAGATAAGAAATCAGGAATGAGGTTCTTGTTGCCTTGGATGTGTTGAACCTCAAAATCATACAGAGAGAACCACTCTTTTAGGCGGAGAAGCTGTTTATCAGGAATTTGACGACCTTTGAACTCCAGAATGCGAGGAAAATTGGAGTTGTCCATTCTGACAATGAAATGTCTTGAAGCAAGGAAGAACTCGCATTTTTGAATTGCATACTTAACCGCCAAAATCTCTTTTATGTTGGAATGATAGTGAAGCTCACTGTCTTTAAACTGCCCTGATACATATTTGCATAATGATTCCCTTTTGTTTTGTTCTTGCAGAAGAAGGGCACCCCAAGCAAAATCACTAGCATCAGTTTGCAGAATCAACTGTGCATCATCAGCAGGAATAGAGAGTGGAGGAGTCTTTTGGGCCAATTGTTTTAGTAGTTTAACTGCTTCAGTATGGGCTTGGGCCCATGGGCTAGCATCCTTTTTCAGTTGAGCAGTTAGAACCTTTGTATGGGCAGCCTTTGGAATAAAATCTCGAATGTAATTGATTATGCCCAGAAATTGTTGAACTTGTCTTTTTGATAGATTCTCATCGGGAAAATGTCTCAGTTCTTGGGCCAAATGAGGGCCTGCTTCATATTGCCCATTCTTCAATTTCAGGCCAAGAAAATCCATTTCAGATTGCCCAATGTATGCTTTCTTTTCTGAGAGCATTATACCGTATGAATGAACCAAGCTGTGAAAACGCTGAAGAAGTTCTTCATGTTCCCTGACAGATTTAGAAAAGAGGAGAATATCATCTATATAGATGATACAAGTATCCAGAAGTGGCTCAAAAATCCAGATCATTGCCCTTTGAAAAATAGAAGGAGCCGTTTTAAGACCAAAGGGCATGACGGCCCACCGAGCATTGTGCGTCTGGAATACGTAGCGGGCCTTATATCCGCCATCGTGGATGAATGCCTAACTGCCAAGACCCTGACTTTAAGTCAAACTTTGAGAAGAGAGTCGCTCCTTGAAGACGAACTAGTAGGGAAGAGATTTTCGGAATTGGGAACTTATCATCTGAAAGAAAATGATTTAAAGGCTTATAGTCAATCACAAGCCTTTTCTTTCCCCTTCTTTGCATTTGTCCAAGCAATGGATTTGTGCCTATGCTTTCCGGTTATACGCGCTTTCACTTGACACCCATGCTTATTCTCCCCAAATAAAACCAAACCATCATCACTGAACAAAGATTAGAAAGAGTGGCACAAAAGAAAGGAAAGAAATCACAACTTCTTTGTTCTTCTCCGACACGGGCGTAAGGATCAAATCGAATTGATTTAGACACAAAAGAAAGGAACGCGAGCGATAATTCATATTTTTGATTTCCCACAAGATAGAAAACTGAAATAATAGCTCATTAGTCTTAAATATTCGGTTGCATGCAGTTTTTATGGTGCGACATCCCTCATTCCATAAGCTAAAGAAACTAGAAACTAAATACAAATTAATAAATAAAGAAAGAATAATAAATTAAAGTGAAATCAAGAACTAGGGAAGAGTTAATCGTCCACCGTAGTCCCGTGATTCTATGAGCCGCCTTAACAAAAACAAGGAGAAATGCGTGTAGGCCCGCCTAATAATACTCCGATCCAAATTACTTCATTGTATGCGTCCCGGACATCAAAACGATCGCTGCCTCGCTTTTATTACGCTTTGGATTAATAGAAAACAACATGATTTCTCCCTTCGCGAGTGGATTTACGCCCCGTCCCGCTTGATTATCGAGCAACGCATCAACGGCACCGACCAAGCTTGTCAAACGCCTTCTCATGATTCCTTATATTAATCCTTGTTCCATTAGAAATCCTCGTGCCGAGAGGAACAAGGAATGATGGAGATCCCAATGGTCCATGTCCCGAATCCGGGTGCACCTCGATTCTCGCCGCTCACTCCTTCCTCCAAAAGATTTGACCGAGATCATTCGAGAATGATATCAATGCTCGATCAACTGATTTCATCTCATTCGAGAATAATATCAATATTCGATCAATTAATTTAATTTCCTTGCATTTGTCCAAGCAATGGATCTGTTCCTATGCTTGTCGCTTATACGCGCTTTCACTCGACACTAGTGCTTATGCTCCCCAAATAGAACCAAACCATCATACTACACAAAGATTAGAAAGAGAGGCACAAAAGAAAGGAAAGAAATCGCAAGTTCTTTCTTTCTTCTCCGTACGGCTAGGTGTAAGGATCAAATGGAATTGATTAAGACACTAGGGTAGATAAATGATGCAACCAAAGATGCATCTAAGTCAACTAGCATGGATCCACTAGCCTATGGAGGACCGATGACACGAGCAAGGAGTAAAAGGTTCAAGCAAGCCTTAAATTCTTACTTGGAGCATGTTTTGAAGATGGCTAATGATGGTGCTTTTAATGAAGATAACAACGCCTTGAAGATAGTGACATTAATTGCTATTAATGAAGCTTAAACTTCTGGTCATGGAACAAGGTCAAGGTCAAAGATCAGGGATCAAAGTCAACAGGCTTTCCTAGGGTTTCTAGAAGCATTGGGCCGCACATTAGGGTTTCTAGAAGCATTGGGCCGCACATTAGGGTTTCTAGAAGCATTGGAGGTCTCACCTAACCCTAGGGCAGCCACCACTTATGCTTAGAGAAGGAGGCAGCCGCACATTAGAAGTCTTTTAGGGTTTGATTCTTTATTGCTTATCTCTTAGTTCTTTTTAGGGTTAGAATCATTTCAAAACTCTATAAATAGAGCTATGTATTTCAGCTAAAGGACATAAGATCAATATACATTTCCTGAATGAAGTTTAATTTGAGTTGTTAACTCTTATTCCTTAAGGTGTTCCTTATTGAATTTCTTGAGATTAAATTAACTTGTTTGATTTAGTTTCACATCTACATGTTTGATCAATCAATTAACTTTTTATTAGTTTCTTGAGTTGTTTGAACATTCTTCATCTATTTATAACTAAAAGGCTTAGTAGTTCTATTGCTAAGTTTGTTAGTTCCATAATCAATTGCAAACTTTCAAGTTAGATCTTGGGGCTTACAAATTCGAACTTATTGGTAAGGGTGCTTCCTCTTAAATAGGGAGAGCGTTTATCAGTTTGATTTTCTCACCATTACTTATCTTGGTGTTTGAACGTATCCGCCTCGAGTTCAGATCATTTGGTATCGTGAGCCAAACTAGTTAGTTGGTTCATTTTTTTCAATTAAAGAGTCTGTCTTCTATTTCATCCTCAATTTCGCTCGCATCATTATTAAAAAAAAAAAGTATACTATTTTCATTGCCGCCCGCATACCAAGGCAGATTTCCAAAAAAAAAAAAAAAAGGGAAGGAACGGAAAACTAACCCTAACCATTTGTGTTGGGTAGTTCTCAAGAATTGACTCTTGATTGATTCATTCCGCAATTCCTTTTAATTAATTGGAGCTGTTCTTCATTCTTATAATTCTGATTTGGGTAATTTTGTTTGTTTTCTCTTAAAAAGCTTTTCTTTTGGGTTAATTGAGTTTTGTTCGATTAGTTGTAAGCTTGTTTTGTTCACACGCTTATAATTCGTTTTATTGATTCACGAGTGTTCTATTGAACTTCAGAATTAATAAACGTTAAGAGGTTGTGAAAAACTTGTTCTTGTGATTACTAGAACAATTTGATTTAATTTCTATAAGGAATTCAATTCTTTGTGAGTGAAACACGTGAGGGAGTGATCTTTTCTTGTTTTTGCCTTTAACTATAAGAAGCCTCCAGAGTATAACACTTGATCACGTCCTTTTTTCTTAGTCTTTTGGTTTAACCATGTCATCTGAACCATCATTGACTTTGGAAAATTTAGCTTATACATTGAGAGATGTAGTAGAACATATGACAAAACAATTTTAAAAACAAGATGAAAAATTAACTAGGTTATTGAATGATATGCCTAAAACGTCTAAAGGGGATGGTTCTGATAATGACCAAGAAAGTGAGTCTAAAGGGTCTAGACATAATCTCCAACCCAAAATTGACACTAATTTGGGTAGCATTAAGATGAAAATACCATCTTTCATGGTAAGAGTGACCCCCAAGTTTATTTGGAGTGGGAAAAGAAGGTTGAAAGGGTTTTTGAATGTCATAACTATAGTGAGTCTAAAAAGGTTAAACTTGCCGTTGTTGAATTTTGTGATTATGCCGCCATTTGGTGGGATCAATTGGTGAGTGGTCAGAGGCGCCATGGGGAACACGGTTGGTTCATGGGATGAGGTTAAACGCATTATGCGTGAAAGGTTTGTGCCATCGCACTACCAAAGGGATTTGTACAACAAGTTACAAAATCTAGTACAAGGTAGTAAGAGTGTTGAGGAGTATTGGCAATCTATGGAGATAGCTATGATTAGAGCCAATATAGATGAGGATAGGGAAGCCACAATGGCAAGATTTTTGCATGGTTTGAATCGTGATATTGCTAACATAATTGAATTGCAGCATTATGTAGAGATGGAGGATATGTTGCACATGGCCATAAAGGTGGAAAAGCAATTAAAAACCAAGAGCAGAAGTGCTGCCCCTAGCTCAAAATGGAGTAATGCATGGAAAGGGAGCAACCAGCCCCCTAACAAGGGTCGTGAGGCATCAAAGGACA
Source organism: Ricinus communis (assembly GCF_019578655.1). Lineage (NCBI taxonomy): Eukaryota > Viridiplantae > Streptophyta > Magnoliopsida > Malpighiales > Euphorbiaceae > Ricinus > Ricinus communis. The sequence goes on from NC_063258.1 coordinate 21,756,787, forward strand.
TCAAGCCAGCCCCTAAATTTGATGTTAACACTAAACCAACGACGCAAAGTGACCTCAAATCAAAGAAAGCGCAATGCTTCAAGTGTTTGGGGTATGGACATATATCCTCCCAATGTCCAAACAAGCGAACCATGGCAATTCGAGGTGGTGAAGTGGTCTTTGAGAGTGATGAAGAATCCGAACCAGGTGAGGAGGATTACCTATACATGCCTGAGTTGGAAGAATGTGATGATGTGCAATTGGGTGAGGTTAGTAATGTACTTATAACTTTTAGAGCTCTTAATTTACAACCTATTGATGATGACGCTCAAAGGGAAAACATATTCCATACTACATGTAAAGTACAAAACCATGATGCTAATTGTAGTTTAATCATTGATGGGGGTAGTTGTACTAATGTAGCCAGTGCTATGATGGTTGATAAACTTAGACTTCCAACTATTAAGCATCCTAAGCCATACACCTTGCAATGGCTTAATGATCAAAGTGGGATTAGAGTTACTAAGCAAGTACGGATTGCATTTAGTGTAAAGAAGTATAATTATGAGGTATTATGTGATGTTGTTCCCATGCAAGCATGTCATATGTTGCTAGGTAGACCATGGTTATATGATAGATCTGTAATTCATAATGGTTGAACCAATGCATATTCTCTTGTAATGGATGGAAAATCAGAGGTTTTGGCACCATTAAGTCCTAAAGAAGTTTGTGAATTACAAAAAGTTGTAAAGGACCGAATGGAAGCATATGAGAAAGAAAAAAAGAAAGTGTGAGAGTGCATATGAAAAAGAAAAGGTGCACAAGCAAAAGGGGAGTTGTGTGGAAAATAATGAGGGGGGAGAGCAACGAGTGGTAAAAGGAGAGTTTAGCGAGGGTTTGCGCAAGAATGTGAGCAAAAGAACGGTAAGGCGCAAGAAAAAGGGGAGGCAAGCGAGAAAAAAGTGAGTTTCTTAGTTAGAGAGCGAGACATGAGAAAGGCTTTGAGTGAAAATAGGCAAGTACTTGTACTTATGTACAAGGAGACTTTATTTAACACTAATAATCTTAACTCTTCTCTTCCTAGTGTGTTTGTAAGTGTTTTGCAGGAATATGATGATGTGTTTCCCGAGGAGTTACCTAGTGGGTTGCCACCACTAAGGGGGATAGAGCACCAAATTGACTTTGTGCCGGGGTCATCCATTCCAAATAGACCAGCCTATAGAGTCAATCCGGAGGAGACCAAAGAGCTGCAACGCCAAGTTGAGGAACTACTAAGTAAAGGTTATGTTAGGGAAAGTCTTAGCCCATGTGCTGTTCCTGTTTTGTTAGTCCCTAAGAAAGATGGGTCTTGGCGATGTGTATTGATTGTCGTGCAATTAACAAGATTACCATTAAATATCGCCATCCTATTCCTAGGTTAGATGATATGTTAGATGAATTGCATGGAAGTGTTATCTTTACTAAAATTGATTTGAGAAGTGGCTATCACCAAATTAGAATGAATATAGGTGATGAGTGGAAAACAGCATTCAAAACTAAATTTGGTTTGTATGAGTGGTTGGTCATGCCTTTTGGCTTAACTAACGCACCAAGTACTTTTATGAGACTAATGAACCATGTTTCTATGCGGCGATATTGGTAAATTTGTGGTAGTATACTTTGATGATATTTTGATTTATAGTAAGAGCTTTAGTGAGCATGTTGAACATGTTCGGATGGTGTTGATGGTTTTGCGTGAGAATTCTTTATATGCTAACCTTGCTAAGTGTGATTTTTGCACAAACAAACTTGTGTTTCTTGGTTTTGTTGTTAGTAAAAATGGAATTCAGGTCGATGAAGATAAGGTAAAAGCAATTAAGGAGTGGCCAACACCAAAGAATGTTAGTGATGTGAGGAGCTTTCATGAACTTGCAAGCTTCTATAGGAGGTTTGTCAAGGACTTCAGTACCCTTGCCGCACCACTTAACGAGCTTGTAAAGAAGAACGTGAAGTTTCATTGGGGAGAACAACAAGAAAACGCATTTAATATGCTAAAGGACAAACTTACTTCATCTCCCATTCTTTCACTTCCTGGATTTTTCCAAAACTTTTGAAATTGATTGTGATGCTTCCGGTGTAGGTATTGGAGCCGCTTTTAATGCAAGATGGGAAGCCAATAGCCTATTTTAGTGAAAAGTTGAATGGAGCTAGCTTGAAATATCCAACTTATGACAAGGAATTGTATGCTCTTGTGCGTGCACTCAATGTTTGGCAGCATTATTTGCTACCTAAGGAGTTTGTGATTCACACGGATCATGAAGCATTAAAGCACTTGAAGGGACAGAACAAGTTGAATAAGCGCCATGCTAAATGGAGTGAATTCATTGAAGCATTTCCCTATGTCATTAAGTACAAGCAAGGTAAAGAAAATGTAGTTGCCGATGCACTATCTAGAAGGTATGCTTTACTTGCTTCTCTAGAAACAAAATTGCTTGGTTTTGAGTATATCAAAGACTTGTATGTTGATGACCACGATTTTGGTTCTATTTTTCATGCTTGTGAACATGGTGCTATTGATAAATTTTACAGACATGATGGATTTTTGTTCAAAGAAAAACGTCTATGCATTCCTATGTGTTCTATGCGTGAATTGCTTGTGAGAGAATCACATGAAGGTGGTTTGATGGGACACTTTGGTGTTCAAAAGACTTTAGATGTTTTGCATGATCATTTCTATTGGCCTAAAATGAAATCTGATGTGAATAGATTATGTGCTAATCAGATTGTATGCAAGCAAGCTAAGTCTAAATTACAACCTAATGGGTTATACATGCCTTTGCCCATACCTAATTCTCCTTGGATTGACATATCTATGGATTTTGTGCTTGGATTACCTAGGTCTAAGCATGGGCATGATAGTATTTTTGTTGTGGTGGATAGGTTTTCAAAGATGTCACACTTTACTGCATGTAGGAAAACCGATGATGCACAACATGTTGCTGAATTGTTCTTTAGAGAAATTGTACGCTTACATGGTATGCCTAGAACTATTGTCGTTGATAGGGACACCAAGTTTTTGAGCTATTTTTGGAAGACCTTATGGGGTAAACTGGGAACTAAATTACTTTTTTCTACTACATGTCATCCCCAAACCGATGGTCAAACTAAGGTAGTAAATAGAACTTTGTCACAATTACTTAGGACCATGGTTAAACGAACTTGAGAACATGGGAAAATTGTTTGCCGTGATGTTGAATTTGCATATAATCGTAGTATGCATTCTTCTACTCAATTTTGCCCATTTGAGATTGTTTATGGCTTTATTCCTTTGAGTCCTTTAGATTTGATTGCTTTACCTTTGAGTGAACAAGTGAATTTAGATGGTGCAAAGAAGGCTGAATTTGTGTTGAAGTTGCATGAGCAAGTGCGTGCAAATTTGGAAAGACGCAATGAACAAATCACCAAACAACGCAATAAGGGCCGCAAAAGGATGGTATTTGAAGTTGGTGATTGGGTTTGGGTGCACTTCAGGAAGGAAAGGTTTCCCAATCAAAGAAAATCAAAGTTGATGCCACGTGGTGATGGTCCATTTGAAGTAATAGAGCGCATCAACGATAATGCATACAAAGTTGACTTACCGGGTGAGTATAATGTTAGTGCTACTTTTAATGTTGCTGATTTGTCTCCTTTTGATTTTGATGAAGGCGTTGATTCGAGGTCGAATCCTTTCAAAGAGGGGGGGAATGATGCAACCAAAGATGCATCTAAGTCAACTAGCATGGATCCACTAGCCTATGGAGGACCGATGACACGAGCAAGGAGTAAAAGGTTCAAGCAAGCCTTAATTCTTACTTGGAGCATGTTTTGAAGATGGCTAATGATGGTGCTTTTAATGAAGATAACAACGCCTTGAAGATAGTGACATTAATTGCTATTAATGAAGCTTAAACTTCTGGTCATGGAACAAGGTGAAGGTCAAAGATCAGGGATCAAAGTCAACAGGCTTTCCTAGGGTTTCTAGAAGCATTGGGCCGCACATTAGGGTTTCTAGAAGCATTGGAGGTCTCACCTAACCCTAGGGCAGCCACCACTTATGCTTAGAGAAGGAGGCAGCCGCACATTAGAAGTCTTTTAGGGTTTGATTCTTTATTGCTTATCTCTTAGTCCTTTTTAGGGTTAGAATCATTTCAAAACTCTATAAATAGAGCTATGTATTTCGGCTAAAGGACATAAGATCAATATACATTTCTGAATGAAGTTTAATTTGAGTTGTTAACTCTTATTCCTTAAGGTGTTCCTTATTGAATTTCTTGAGATTAAATTAACTTGTTTGATTTAGTTTCACATCTACATGTTTGATCAATCAATTAACTTTTTATTAGTTTCTTGAGTTGTTTGAACATTCTTCATCTATTTATAACTAAAGGGCTTAGTAGTTCTATTGCTAAGTTTGTTAGTTCCATAATCAATTGCAAACTTTCAAGTTAGATCTTGGGGCGACAAATTCGAACTTATTGGTAAGGGTGCTTCCTCTTAAATAGGGAGAGCGTTTATCAGTTTGATTTTCTCACCATTACTTATCTTGGTGTTTGAACGTATCCGGTTCGAGTTCGTATCAATAAAGAACACAAAATAAAGATTCGATCAAAATCATTCGAGAATGATATCCATGCTCGATCAAATGATCAACTAATTAATTTCTTTGCATTTGTCCAAGCAATGGATTTGTGCCTATGCTTGCCGGTTATACGCGCTTTCACTTGACACCCATGCTTATTCTCCCCAAATAAAACCAAACCATCATCACTGAACAAAGATTAGAAAGAGTGGCACAAAAGAAAGGAAAGAAATCACAACTTCTTTGTTCTTCTCCGCATGGGCGTAAGGATCAAATCGAATTGATTTAGACACAAAAGAAAGGAACGCGAGCGATAATTCATATTTTTGATTTCCCACAAGATAGAAAACTGAAATAATAGCTCATTAGTCTTAAATATTCGGTTGCATGCAGTTTTTATGGTGCGACATCCCTCATTCCATAAGCTAAAGAAACTAGAAACTAAATACAAATTAATAAATAAAGAAAGAATAATAAATTAAAGTGAAATCAAGAACTAGGGAAGAGTTAACTGGTCCACCGTAGTCCCGTGATTCTATGAGCCAGCCTTAACAAAAACAAGGAGAAATGCGTGTAGGCCTGCCTAATAATACTCCCCGATCCAAATTACTTCATTGTATGCGTCCCGGACATCAAAACGATCGCGTTCCTGCTTTTTATTACGCTTGGATTAATAGAAAACAACATGATTTCTCCCTTTCGCGAGTGGATTTACGTCTCGTCCCGCTTGATTATCGAGCAACGCATCAACGGCACCGACCAAGCTTGTCAAACGCCTTCTCATGATTCCTTATATTAATCCTTGTTCCATTAGAAATCCTCGTGCCGAGAGGAACAAGGAATGATGGAGATCCCAATGGTCCATGTCCTGAATCTGGGCGCACCTCGATTCTCGCCGCTCACTCCTTCCTCCAAAAGATTTGACCGAGATCATTCGAGAATGATATCAATGCTCGATCAACTGATTTCATCTCATTCGAGAATAATATCAATATTCGATCAATTAATTTAATTTCCTTGCATTTGTCCAAGCAATGGATCTGTTCCTATGCTTGTCGCTTATACGCTTTCACTCGACACTCGTGCTTATGCTCCCCAAATAGAACCAAACCATCATACTACACAAAGATTAGAAAGAGAGGCACAAAAGAAAGGAAAGAAATCGCAAGTTCTTTCTTTCTTCTCCGTGACGGCTAGGTGTAAGGATCAAATGGAATTGATTAAGACACTAGGGTAGATAAAGAACACAAAATAAAGATTCGATCAAAATCATTCGAGAATGATATCCATGCTCGATCAAATGATCAACTAATTAATTTCTTTGCATTTGTCCAAGCAATGGATTTGTGCCTATGCTTGCCGGTTATACGCTTTCACTTCTCCGCACGGGCTGTAAGGATCAAATCGAATTGATTTAGACACAAAAGAAAGGAACGCGAGCGATAATTCATATTTTTGATTTCCCACAAGATAGAAAACTGAAATAATAGCTCATTAGTCTTAAATATTCGGTTGCATGCAGTTTTTATGGTGCGACATCCCTCCTATAGAAACTAGCCAAGCCATGAAAACTCCTAACTTGGCTAATGTTTTTAGGTGTTGGCCACTCCCTAATTGCTTTCACTTTCTCCACATCAACCTCGAGTTTAACTTTATCCATGCAAAAGCAAACTTTTTAAATTGGCATACAATTTTTCTACCCTAAGAATGTCTAGAACCCTACGCACATGCATGACATAATCATCAATGGACTTGGAATAAACTAAGATATCATCAAAATACACAACCACAAATTTACCAAGACACTCACGCAAGACATGGTTCATCAATCTCATAAAAGTACTAGGTGCATTTGTAAGCCCAAACGGCATAACTAACCACTCATATAGACCGTATTTAGTCTTAAAAGCCATTTTCCACTCATCGCAAATCAATCTTAGTAAACAAACATGCACCATGCAACTCATCAAGCATATCATCTAACCTAGGAATGGGATGACGATACTTTACCGTTATTTTATTGATTGCACGACAGTCCACACACATTCTCCATGTGCCATCCTTCTTTGGAACCAAAATCACTGGAACCGCACAAGGACTTAAGCTCTCACGCACATACCCCTTTGACATCAGTTCTTCCACTTGCCTTTTGATATGGAATCAGTCCAACAAGAGGTCCATCACACAGCTCAAGTGCAAGATAATGATGCTGCAGTCCATGCCTTGCCAGTGCATGAAAATGCTAAGCAAAGATCAGAACATTTCATGGGATTCTCATCAAAACAAACCTTTATCACTTGCCTTAATTGGATGGTTGAATAAAAGCTTGAAAAGGGGAATATTTGCTGCTCATTATGTTCAGTTTTTGTTGTTCATAAAGGTGGACGTTTTTGGAGTTATTCCTTACTCTATTTGCTGCTCATTATGTTCAGTTTTTGCTGTTCATAAAGGTGGACGTTTTTGGAGTTATTCTTTGTTTAATTTGCTGTTAGAATTTCAGTTTTAAGTGTGTAATAAAACCTTTGTAATCAGCCTTTAATAGCTGTTACAAAGATTTTCTTTATTTAGCACTTTTATTTGCTGTTTAATTAGGGATGTTACAAGGGAATGTAAATCCTTGTAGCTGGTCAGTTTTTAGGAGGAAGTTGAAGAGTTTATCTATGTCATGTAACTCTTCTAGTGGTTGAGTATAAATAGAACTCATGGCCAAGTGTTATAGGCATTGAGAGTTGAAAACAAATCTGATTTCTTTGTGAAATTATTCTAAGTGTTTTACTTTGTGTTTACACGCCCTTTTGCTCTTACTACTTAGTGTTTGAGAGTAGAAGTTTGAGAGTGCTTTACTTAGTGTCGTGTTCTTTTATTTGTTCCCTACCATTCAAAGTACTCAAACTCATTCCAAAAACGATCCTATTCCTTTTCCACATCAATTGGTATCAGAGCTTAGGCTTTGGAGAGTGTGAGTTTCGTACAAAAAAAAAACAGATTACGTTGCTGAAAACAGGTCTGAAGGTTTTGATTCGTATCTCCCTTGTTCCTGAAGATTTTTGAGTGTTTCTTGAGTTTAAATTGTTTTTCTCTTTGAGAGTTTTGTGATTGTAAAGTTACAAAATTTTTGAAGTCCGTTTGATATTTTTCTTGGTTGATTAAAATTGCACGCTATTGTAATGGAAACAAATCAGTCTAATTCTGAAATGTTGGCTGCTATCATGAAGCAACTTCGTGAGAGCTACAAGGAGACTTGAGGAAACATGAAGCTAGGATGGATGCCATTATGAACTATCCTTAAAGATGGGAGAACGTGTTGGAGACTTGGAGAACACAGCAAGCTCCGGTGGGAATCCTACCTATCAAATTTTCAAGAAGAAGATAGGAGTTTCAAATTGGAACTTCCTGAATTTGATGGCTCAAGTGATCCAGAAAACTTCTTAGATTGGGTTCAAGAATGGAAAGTGTCTTTGATTATAAAGACTTTGATGATAGGAGGAGGTGTAAGATGGCTGTCCTTAGATTAACAAAGCTTGCTGGGCTTTGGTATGACAATCTAAAAGCCAAGAGACGAAGAGAAGAGAAAGAAAAGATCGAGTCATGGGAGAAACTCAAGAAGAAAATGGAGAGGCGTTGGGTACCACGTGAGTATGAGCAAGATCAATATGTCAAGCTAACTCGACTAACTCAAGGCGATCTCAGTGTTGATGAGTATGTTCGTGAATTTGAGAGGCTAGGCTTGATGTGTGACTTGCAAGAGAAGGAGCCCTCAAGATTGCTCGTTTCACTAAAGGGCTGTCCAAACCCATCTCTCACAAGGTAGATCTTATGAGCTTTTCTACTTTTGATGAAGTTGTGACAGTAGCTAGGAAGGTGGAAGCACAAGTGAAACAGGAGAAGCCTAAGGCGAACACAAGTGGCGCCAAGACTCCATATAAACCATACATACCTTTTAGGAAGAGTGAGTCTTCTTCTAGCTCTTCTAAACAACTTTCTTCTACTAATCCTTCAAAGTTTCAAAGTGGAAAATCTAGTTTTAAGCAAGAAGGATTCAAAAGGACTTGTTACAAGTGCCAAGAACGTGGGCATATTGCTAGTGAATGCCCAAAAAGGAATATTCTCACAATTCACCCGAGTGAGGAGGATTCTTACAGCTATGAATCTGAAAGTAACAATGAAGATGTTGAGGAGTATGATGCGGAGGAGAATGACAACCCTCTTTGTGGAGTTGTTAGGAGAGTCTTACATTCCGAACCTCTCAAAGACATGCAGCAACGAGAGAACATTTTCCATACAAGGTGCAAGGTTCTTGATAAGACATGTGATGTGATTGTTGATGGAGGATCATGCACGGATGTGGCATCCACAAAACTTGTCAGTAAGCTTAAGCTTCCTCTTCGAAATCATGCTAAGCCTTACAAATTGAATTGGTTGAATAATGAAACTGGTTTGAAGGTCAAGAAACAAGCTTTAGTTTCATTTACAATTGGCAATTATCATGATGAACGTTGGTGTGATGTATTGCCTATGAGTGCATGTCATATTTTGCTTGGTAGACCATGGCAATTTGATAGAAATGCTGTACATGATGGTGTTTTTAATATATATACGGTTACTACCACGGGTGGAAAAAAGATTAGATTGTTGCCTTTGCCTCCTAAGGTTGAACCTATGGTGGAAAGGAGACCAAATTTTCTGATTTCGAGGAAAGAGTTCGAAAAAGAGTGTGCAATGGAGGGAGGAGGGTTTGTACTTCTTGTTAAACCCATTTCTAATGTTGTTTCCTATGCCACTAACTCTTTGTCTTTGAGTCATTTGCTTGAAGAATTTTCTGATGTATTTCCTAGTGATTTACCGAAAGGACTGCCACCTTTTCGTGGGATTGAGCATGCAATTGACTTAATCCCGGGAGCCCCATTGCCTAACAAAGCAGCCTATCGGTGCAATCCCGAGCAAGCTAAAGAGTTGCAAAGGCAAGTGGAAGAACTAATGGAGAAAGGTTATGTGCTCTTTTAGTGCCTAAGAAAGAAGGAACATGGAGAATGTGTATTGATAGTCGTGCAATCAATAACATAACTATCAAATATAGATTTCCTATGCCTAGGCTCCAAGATATGTTTGATGAATTGAGTGGTGCCAGAATTTTCAGCAAGATTGATTTGAGGAGTGGCTACCATCAAATGAGAATTCGAGAAGGTGATGAATGGAAGACAGCTTTCAAAACGAAACAAGGGTTGTATGAGTGGCTTGTCATGCCATTTGGACTTTGCAATGCCCCTAGTTCGTTCATGAGACTTATGAATGAGGTACTTCGACCTTTTCTCAATAAGTTCATTGTTGTATACTTAGATGATATTTTAGTATATAGCAAATCTGAAAGTGAGCATATGTTGCATTTGAGAGATTTATTTGAGAAATTTAGAACTCACAAGTTGTATGGAAAAATGGAAAAATGTACTTTCATGTGTAATAGTATTTCTTTGATCGAGCATTGATATCATTCTCGAATGATCTCGGTCAAATCTTTTGGAGGAAGGAGTGAACGACGAGAATCGAGGTGCGCCCAGATTCAGGACATGGACCATTGGGATCTCCATCATTCCTTATTCCTCTCGGCACGAGGATTTCTAATGGAACAAGGATTAATATAAGGAATCATGAGAAGGCATTTGACAAGCTTGGTCGGTGCCGTTGATGCGTTGCTCGATAATCAAGCCGGGATGAGACGTGAAATCCACTCGCCGAAAGGGAGAAATCATGTTGTTTTCTATTAATCCAAGCATAATAAAAGCAGGAACGCGATCGTTTTGATGTCCGGGACGCATACAATGAAGTAATTTGGATCAGAGTATTATTAGGTAGGCCTACATGCATTTCTCCTTATTTTTGTTAAGCTGGCTCATAGAATCTGTGACTACGGTGGACCAGTTAACTCTTCCCTAGTTCATGATTTGTGATGTGGAAAAGGAATAGGATCGTTTTTGGAATGAGTTTGAGTACTTTGAATGGTAGTGAACAAATAAAAGAACACGACACTAAGTAAAGCACTCTCAAACACTAAGTAGTAAGAGCAAAAGGGCGTGTAAACACAAAGTAAAACACTTAGAACAATTTCAACAAAGAAATCAGATTTGTTTTCAACTCTCAATGCCTATAACACTTGGCCATGAGTTCTATTTATACTGAACCACTAGAAGAGTTACATGACATAGATAAACTCTTCAACTTCCTCCTAAAAACTGACCAACTACAAGGATTCATATTCCCTTGTAACATCCCTAATTAAACAGCAAATAAAAGTGCTAAATAAAGAAAATCTTTGTAACAGCTATTAAAGGCTGATTACAAAGGTTTTATTACACACTTAAAACTGAAATTCCAACAGCAAATTAAACAAAGAATAACTCCCTATCCAATTAAGGCAAGTGATAAAAGTTTGTTTTGATGAGAATCCCATGAAATGTTCTGATCTTTGCTTAGCATTTTCATGCACTAGCAAGGCATGGACCGTAGCATCATTATCTTGCACTTGAGCTGTGTGATGGACCTTTGTTGGACTGATTCCATATCATTCTCCCCCTCTTCGAAAAAGTTTGTCCTCAAACTTTCATTATCAAGGTATGGAGTTAAATCCCCCACATTGAAAATTGCACTTACACCACCATACTCACTTGGAAGTTCAAGTTTGTAAGCACTTTCTCCAATCTTTTGTAACACACGAAATGGACCATCTGACCTAGGCATGAGTTTGTTTTTCCTAAGACTAGGAAAACGTTCCTTCCTCAAATGTAACCACACTAGATCACCCTTAGCAAAGGTAGGCTGTTTTCTTCTCTTGTTAGCTCTTGCCTTGTAAACTGCATTCATTGCTTCAATTTTCTCCTTAACTTGAGTACATGTTTTCTGAAATGCTTCCCATCTTTTTTTTGAATCAAAATGGACTAAGTCCTTTCTTGGCAATGGAACAAGTTCAACAGGAAGAAGAGGATTAACCCCATAGACCACCTCAAAAGGAGCACGACTTGTAGTTGAAGAAGGTGATCTATTATAGGCAAATTCAGCATGTGCCAACTTGATATCCCAATCTTTCTGCGTTTTACTCACAAGTCCACGCAACAAAGATCCAAGTGTTCTATTAGTCACTTCCGTTTGGCCATCAGTTTGAGGATGATGAGAAGTACTAAAAAGAAGCTTAGTACCTACCAACTTCCATAAAATTCTCCAAAAGTGACTTAGGAATTTAGAATCTCTATCTGAAACAATTGATCTTGGAACACCATGCAAACGAATGATCTCATGAAAATACAAGTCAGCAATTTTGGATGCATCATCCGTCTTATGGCACGCAACAAAGTGAGCCATCTTTGAAAATCGATCAACCACCACCATGATGCTATCCTTTCCCCTTTGAGTCTTTGGAAGCCCCACAATAAAGTCCATACTTACACTTTCCCAAGGGGCATCAGGGACGGGTAAGGGATGGTAGAGACCTTTATGGAAGGTACTCTTGGACTTTTGACAAGTAGAACATCTCTCCACCACATGAGTCACGTCTTTTATCATGTGTGGCCAATAAAAGTGTTCATTGAGTATGTCCATGGTCTTGTGAACACCAAAGTGACCAGCAATTCCACCTCCATGGACTTCCCTAATCAAAAGCTCACGAACACCACACTTAGGGATACATAGTTTGTTCCCTTTAAATAAGAAACCATCTTGAACTATGAACTCCTGAGTAGGCTTTTGAAATATAGGTAACGTCTCCTTGAGAGAGCATCCGCAACAACATTGTTCCTTCCCTCCTTATACTTCGAATAGAAAGTGAAAGATTGCAGGAACTCTACCCAGTTGGCATGTCGATGATTCAGCTTTTGTTGGCCATGTATGTACTTCAAGGCCTCATGATCCGAATGAAGAACAAAAGATTTTGGCCTTAGATAGTGAGACCAATGTTCTAAAGCTCTAACAATCGCATAGAACTCACGATCATAGTTGGAATAATTCAGCTTGGCTCCACTTAGTTTCTCACTAAAGTAGCAAACTGGACGCTTCTCTTGAATAAGGACAGCTCCAATACCCACGCTGCTTGCATCACATTCCACTTCAAAAAGCTTGTCAAAATCTGGAAGAGCAAGGATGGGTGCATTGCATAATTTGGTTTTGACTTCTTCAAAGGATTTTTGGGCCGCTTCACTCCATTTGAATTCTCCTTTCTTCATTAACTCCGTCATCGGGGCTGTAATTGTTGAGAAGTTCTTGATGAAGATTCTATAGTGATATGGACATGGTCAAGCTTAAAGATGGACTCGATGGAGAAGACAACAAGAAAACCAAAGATAAAGCTAAGGATCTATTGAGCATGCTACAAGGCCCAATTATAAGGTCAAGGTCCAAGAAGCTACAAGAAGCCTTGGCTATATACAAGATTGGGCTAGTCAAGGAAGCTCAATTGGTCATGCTAGGATAGGCCCAAGTAAAGACACATCTGAATGGGCTTTATTCAATGTTTTGCAAGTCCAAATACATGAAGACCAATGTGGGCTAATATTTGGGCTGAAATCTCTTATTTAAGTTCAGAACAATGTTATTTCCTATTTTTCTTATGTGGCAGCTAGGGTTAATAGTTTTACTAGGGTTTCTTATGTTAGGTGGCTATAAAAACGCCCCTTAAGTTGTGTTTTGAGGGATTCGAATTTTGATAAAATTATAGTAGTTGTTTCCTTTGCATATTTGATTGAATTCTTGAATTCTTATTGAATGCATAAACCACTTATCAAGGAATTGATCTATCCTTGTGGCGTGTTAAGGGTTAGGGTTTAAAGAACTTAGTTTTCTTTAGGTTCTGATCTTGATCAACCATACCTTGCAATCTGATTTAAGCGGTTCTTGGGTTTTGAAACTCAATTTGTTCTTGGGTTTTGAAACTCAATTTGTTCTTGGGTTTCTAAGATAGTAATTCACGGGTTCATAATCAATAGGGTTTGTGGTTCTAATCCTTGGAGGTTCTTAACATTTTGTATCAGAGCTTTGGCTCTTAAATCAGGTTATTTATCCCTTTTCTTTAAGTTATTGTTTGTTTTCCTTGAGTTCTTGATATTGTTCTTGAAGTATTCTTGGTATTCTTGAGATCTACATTGTTTAGTTCTTGATTCTTGTAGTTTTTGATTCTGATTCAAAAAAAAAAAAACGAAACAAGAAAAGAAAAATATCAGATCCGAATTAGCAACAAAAAAAAAAGGAATAGGTAACGTATTTGGTGTTGAAATCATTGTTCTTGGGGTGATTACATAGATATTAGGGTTGTTAAAAGGTAAATAAGGATTTGGTGGCTGTTTGGGAAGATTCAAAGGGACATTAAATTCCAATGACCTGAGCCCAATACATACCATCTTATTTGAATTGATTTAGCTCTAAATTCGTTTTTGTCCTTCATTTATTCTCCTCTTTGTGTGTCTTTTGAGTTTGGGCAGATTTGACACATTTAAAGCATAAAGAGGTAACCTTCTTTCTTGATCAACCTTCTTTGTGATTTTTGCTTCCTAAATCTGTTCCTTCTTTTCCTATTTCAATGTCATTTGCATCCGTTTGAAGTTTTCGCTTGTTTGCAGTCCTAATTTTATTGAAAGCGTGACTAATTGTTTAATTTTCTTGACTTTTGCGTTTTTGCCTCAACTAAACTTTTTAGATCATAATTCTTGGTGCATTACAAGCATAGTGAAATAACTTGATGTGTGGTTATTGATTCACATAAGAATCCTTGAAAACAAGCTGAGTGGTGTGAGTTTTCAGCCTTGTGTGATCATTCTTGATTGTGCGAAACACGAGTGACCATCCCCATTAATTGAGAGTAAACACGTGAGGGAGTGTTGGTGAGGTCCTTAATTTCCTTCGATTTATTTTTTTATTGCATACTAACTCTTATTGCAGCATGTCAAGTGGTTCTAGTGGAGGTAATAATGTGCCAACTACCGGCATACCCACAGCACAAATGCATGAAAATGAGAGGGTGCAACGAAGCATAAGAAATATGAATGAGCAAATGGAGAGCTTGCAACTTGACATGGCAGCCCAACGAAGGGAAATGGCAACCAATCAACAAGCCATTATGGACCAAATTAATGCACTTGCCCGAGGTCTGGGAAATAGGCTTAATGAAGGGGGAATGTGCAAGGTAATCATGGGCAGCCAATTGGGGTGAATGAGGATGACTTTGATGAGGGTTTTGAGGAGTATGATAATGCAGCCTATGGTGGGGTTGGTAGAGGCCTGGGTAGAGGAGCTAGGAGATACCAAAATCTTAGTAGAGGTAGAGGACACTTTGGTGGTGAGTTTGGTGGTTATGGGAACTATGATGATGTTGATAGGAACTTAGGTAGTATCAAACTTAGTATTCCTACCTTCTTGGGAAAAACTGATCCGGAGGCATATTTGGAGTGGGAAAAGCGAGTTGACCTTATCTTTGATTGCCATAACTTTTCAGAGGAGAAAAAGGTGAAATTGGTGGTTATCCAATTTAGTGACTATGCTATAGTTTGGTGGGATCAGTTGGTGGTTAGTAGGAGGAGGAACATGGAAGAGCCTATTGGTAGTTGGATTGCACTCAAAACTATCATGAGAAGGCGTTTTGTACCCAGACATTACCATAGGGAGTTACATCAAAGACTCCAATATTTGCGGCAAGGTACAAGGAGTGTTGAGGATTATTATAAGGAGATGGAAGTGCTCATGACTAGGGCTGATTTTGCTGATAGGGTAGAGTTGCAACATTATGTGGAGCTTGAGGAGTTAGTTCACCTTGCAATTAAGGTGGAAAAGCAACTAAAACCTAGAGGGACAGCAAGGTTTGAATATAAGGGCACTTCGAGTGGGAGGCCACATTGGTCTAATTCTTGGAAAGGAGGTAAGAAAGGTGATGATAAGGTTATTCCCAATGACAATAAAGGGAAATGCATTTCAGGCAACAAAGACACATCTAAACCAGAAATTAACAAAGAAAAGCATAGAGACATCAAGTGTTTCAAATGCTTGGGGCGTGGCCATATTGCTTCACAATGTCCAAACAAGCGGGCAATGGTGGCTAGAGACCATGGGGAGATTGAAACAGCAAGTGAAGAGAGTGATAATGATGATGAGATACCACAATTGGAAGACGGCAGCGATGATTGCATTGAGGGTCCTATGGGAGGTGAGCTCTTGGTGGCTAGGCGCACACTAAGTGTTCAAATGAAGGAAGATGATACCTTGGAGCAGCAAAGAGACAACATTTTCCACACAAGATGCCATGTACAAGGTAAGACTTGTCTTGTTATTATTGATGGTGGTAGTTGTACAAATGTTGCTAGCACTTTAATGGTTGAAAAATTGGGTTTAAATCTAATTCCACATCCTAGACCTTATAAATTGTTATGGTTAAATAATTGTGGTGAGATCAAAGTGAATAAGCAAGTTGTTGTACCTTTCAAAATTGGTAGATATTCAGATGAGGCGCTATGTGATGTAGTGCCAATGCATGCTGGCCATATCTTGTTAGGTAGGCCATGGGAATTTGATACGAGGGCCTTCCATGATGGCTTTCTAAATAGGTACTCATTTGTGAAGGATGGGAGAAAAGTTACTTTGACACCTCTTTCTCCTAAGGAAGTGTATGATGACCAATGTAAGTTGGAAAGAGAGAGGCGTGAGGCTGAAAATAACAAAAAGGAGCATGAAAACCCAAAGGGTGAGATTCAGCCTAAAGAGAAAACAAAGGCAAAGGGTAGTTTTTTGGCTAGGGAAAGTGAAGTTAGGCATGCATTTCATTCAAGTCAGATGTTATTTGTTGTTACTTATAAAGATGTATATTTGAAC
>NC_063258.1:21773697-21869789 GCF_019578655.1 Ricinus communis
GTTGTTAACTCTTATTCCTTAAGGTGTTCCTTATTGAATTTCTTGAGATTAAATTAACTTGTTTGTTTTAGTTTCACATCTACATGTTTGATCAATCAATTAACTTTTATTAGTTTCTTGAGTTGTTTGAACATTCTTCATCTATTATAACTAAAGGGCTTAGTAGTTCTATTGCTAAGTTTGTTAGTTCCATAATCAATTACAAACTTTCAAGTTAGATCTTGGGCGACAAATTCGAACTTATTGGTAAGGGTGCTTCCTCTTAAATAGGAGGCGTTTATCGGTTTGATTTTCTCACCATTACTTATCTTAGTGTTTGAGCGTGCTCCGGTTGAATTAGTATCATTTTGGTATGAGCCAAACTTGTTAGTTGGTTCATTTTTTTCGAATTAAAGAGTCATCTTCTATTTCATCTCAATTTTTGTTGCATCATTATAAATAAAAAGAAAGTATACTATTTTCATTGTTGCCCGCATACAAAGGCGATTTCAAAAAATAAAAAGTGAAGGAGCGGAAAACTAACCTAACCATTTGTGTTGGGTAGTTCTCTAGAAGAATTGACTCTTGATTAATTCATTTAGCAATTCCTTTTAATTAATTGGGTACATTCTTCATTCTTATAATTCTGATTTGGGGTAATTTTGTTTGTTTTCTCTTAAAAGCTTTTCTTTTGGGTTAATTGAGTCTTGTTCGATTAGTTGTAAGCTTGTTTTGTTCACACGCTTATAATTCGTTTATTGATTCACAGGTGTTCTATTGAACTTCAGGAATTAATAAGCGTTAAGGGGTGTGAAAAACTTGTTCTAGTGATTACTAGAACAATTTGATTAATTTCTATAAAGAATTTAATTCTTTGTGAGTGAAACCACGTGAGGGAGTGATCTTTTCTTGTTTTGCCTTTAACTATAAGAAATCTCCAGGAGTATAACACTTGATCCGTCCTTTTTTGTTTTCTTTCCTAGTCTTTTGGTTTAACCATGTCATCGAACCATCATTGACTTTGGAAAATTTAGCTTACACATTGAGAGATGTAGTAGAACATATGACAAAACAATTTCAAAAACAAGATGACAAATTAACTAGGTTATTGAATGATATGCCTAAAGCGTCTAAGGGGATGGTTACGATAATGACCAAGAAAGTGAGTCTAAAGGGTCTAGACATAATCTCCAACCCAAAATTGACACTAATTTGGGTAGCATTAAGATGAAAATACCATCTTTTCATGGTAAGAGTGACCACGAAGTTTATTTGGAGTGGGAAAAGAAGGTTGAAAGGGTTTTTGAATGTCATAACTATAGTGAGTCTAAAAGGTTAAACTTCTTACATTTGTTGAATATTGTGATTATGCTGCCATTTGGTGGGATCAATTGGTGAGTGGTCGTGAGGCGTCATGAGAACCGAAGTTGGTTCATGGGATGAGGTTGAGCATTATGCGTAAAGGTTTGTGCCATGGCACTACTAAAGGGATTTGTACAGCAAGTTACAAAATCTAGTACAAGGTAGTAAGAGTGTTGAGGAGTATTGGCAATCTATGGAGATAGCTATGATTAGAGCCAATATAGATGAGGATAAGGAAGCCACAATGGCAAGATTTTGCATGGTTTGAATCGTGATATTGCTAACATAATTGAATTACGACATTATGTAGAGATGGAGGATATGTTGCACATGGCCATAAAGGTGGAAAGCAATTAAAAATCAATAGCGAAGTGCTGCATGGAAAGAACAACCAGCCCCTAACAAAGGGTGAGTAAGGGCATCAAAGGACATCAAGCCAGCCCCTAGAATTTGATGTTAGCTAAACCAACGGCTAAAGTGACCTCAAATCAAAGAAAGTTGATATGGACATGGCCAAGCTTAAAGATGGACTTGATGGAGAGGACAACGAAAACCAAAGATAAAGCTAAGGATCCATTGAGCATGCTACAAGGCCCAATTACAAGGTCAAAGTCCAGAAGCTACAAGAAGCCTTAATTGGCTATATGCAAGATCGGGCTAGTCAAGGAAGCCCAATTGGTCATGCTAGGATAGGCCCAAGTAAAGACACATCTGAATGGGCTTTATTTAATGTTTTGCAAGTCCAAATACATGAGAGACTAATGTGGGCTAATATTTGAGTGAAATCTCTTTTAAGTTCGAACAATGTTTATTGCCTATTTTTCTTATGTGGCGGCTAATTTCTCCTACTTCTTCAACACCTTCAACCTCATCCAGTCATCAAAATGAAGCCACATCATCAATGGAGATGAACCCATTTCCTAGAGCCATGGTCACAGCCGGGAAGAACCTCCTCCATCGGATTCTCAATTATTGTCTCAAGAAATATCTGAAAATCTCCTCGATGCTATTCATCCCTGACATACCTGGCCCATCGCGCATTCGTCATAATTATTACATAAGTGAGTCGGATGACTACGGTGAAGACTACTCGAACATGGACCCACCAATAAAGCGTATTTGGTGAGGATCGGATAAGCCAACTCACAAAAAGCAGATGATCCACTAAGAAGATGCTCTATATTATTGTACTTAAAGTAGATAAAGCAAGATGCTCCACTAAGAAGATGCTCTATATTATTATACTTAAAGTAGATATTTTGGCTTTCTATGTCATATGTTTTACTTCTTTATGAAAGGAATATATTCCTTTCTAATGCGCATGCATTAAGCATAGTAGTCTTGCCGGGTGGTAAGAATTGGTGGTGCAATAAGTTTATCTTGACGTTTCCCTTCTCCTATATAAAGGAGGGTTAGGTCGAATAAACACTTATCTTTCTTATCTTTCATGGCTTTCTAATTTCTCTCTATTCTTTTCTCTATCCTATGGCAATGAATTAGTTGTTGCTACGATCTATTTTATTTATAATCCAAAAGGGCTAACTCGACTAACTTCGGCTATTCGGGTTTCAAAGAAGCGAAAAGACCCCATGGCGAGGTGCCTCTTTGGTCTTAGCTTAAAGAAACTCTCTTGCCTTGAGTAAGGATATTCTCCTTGAGTTCTGACGCAGGGATTATAGCATGAAGCGACTCTCAACGTCATCCACAGTATCGAGCCTACGGTTTAGAGAGAAGAAACTCATCTACAAACATGGAAACAACTTCAAATCCTATTGTCCAAACCTCTTCTCTCTCATTACCTACTTCATGTAAGCGATTACATTCGGATAAGATCGATAACCTAGTAGAAATATCCCATATTCCGGAAACTAGCTCAAATTCAAAATTCTCTTGTCCCAATTCTCAACCCTTATCTTTGTCTTAGGCCTTGACGGTCTTTCTCTGAACAAGCTGAGACATATTATTTCCGGACCATCATCAACATAAAAAATATGTACAATCATCTTCTCTTTCTTAGTGTGTTCTTTCTTACGTAACCTTTGAGCGGTATGTGACTTTAGAAATTCCATCTCACTTCATTCAACAATGGAAGCAACAAAAATATACCCATCTCCATTTTGGTGCCATCGGACTTGTACTTTCCTATCATGGAAGACAAGGACTTCCGATCAACGCTGCCGGACTTTCTTTGTTAGATACTCGTTATCTAAACTATGAACATCTTTGTGATTGGCTCTATTGTCACAACTCTTAATGCGAGGGCGTAGTACTTACGTTTTTCCTAATTTTAATATGTCTTTAGAAGATCCACATCTCGGTCAAGCCACGAAATGCAGGTACAAATCACGGTATGAGATCAAGTTCTTGATACAATCTCGGCTACTCTTCATCATCAGTTAGTCTACAGGTTACAAGACCATGCCATTAACCCTCAGACTCCACGGCCTTTCCTAACGGTGATGATGGGTTTTCATCTTTCTTGATAGTGGTCTCACTCCTACAATAGTTCAAACTCCCGGACAAGCTGCCCGTGAAGAGTTGGAAAAGTTAATCCCTTCATGTGGATTACAAACTATGAAAAACTGCACCAAAGCTCTCGGCACATGCAAAAGCAGGATCCTATTTTTATCGGGCAACTTGACAAATTTGTTAAAGTCTCTTATTTGTCCTCCATGACATCCTCTTCAACTCCTCATTCTATTTCCATGATCCAACCGGTAAGGAGGACTTACGAGAAAAGATTCCCATTCATAGTTTCAGGGTCGGGATGGGTGGGAAGTATATGTTTCTAAGATCAATGGACACTTTATACGGGATTGTGATCCTTCTATGTGTGATCCGGATGTGCTTGTCAAGAAGATTTTGATGATCTTGAAACCAGACCCAAAGGAAACAAAACTTGGAGAAGGAAACATGCTTGTCTTGGTCCACGTCGGCATGATAAGGATGATGATCAGCCCAAGAAAGCTAGTCCTTGGGTCGGACTCCCTCCGGGAAAGAACAAACCCATATTTGAAGATGACTATTTACAAAGATGCTTCCAAATCTTGAAAGAAGAAGGACTCTTGACTGTCCTCCTCCACCGGTCGTTTGTTCTTGCTCCTTTGAACGATTAAAGTTCGAGGTATAGCGGTTCCTTGCTTCATGATAAATGAAGATTTTCCACCTTTGGAAAGAAAGGAAAATGAGCAATCAAAGATACACCGCATGACCTTTTATTGCAAAGATACGATTACAACTGCGGGTACTTTAGCTCCTCTCTCATTTGTAGAAGAAGTCTTAAATTGGCAAACCAATAGCAGCTGTTACTCGGAATCGATGTCCGAAGAAGATTGATAATAGACTTTCACAAGTCTATGAAAAACAAGTTCTATTGAAGCTCATGTCACTTCTTTCGGACAAAGCCTTGCAATTACATACAAAGCTTTCATTCGAATTTGTCCAAACTTGAGCAAGAAATGCAAGCGGATACTAGCATCTCGGCCTACATCACCTCTATTCTTGCAAAGAAACGGAGAAATCTTAAAAGTGAAGGAGGCAGCTCGGAGAAATAGAGAGATCTTTATCCTACAAAACATCCTGTCTCCTCTCCACTCAATTTTCCTATTTCTACACCTCATCCTTTTATGTCTTGATTTGTACCCTTCAAACAATATACCCGCGAGTTTGATTTGGTGCCCGGAGCATCCAAGCCGAGCAAAAGGTATCTTCTAAAACTTCATCCTCTTTCTCACAACCTACAAAAGACAAAGGACCTGCAAAGCCACGGTTTGCCATCTGACGCCAACTCCTATCTCAAGCTGCCTCGCCAGTCGTATATTTCAGATTCGGATCGATAGGAAATCATCATCTTAGCAACCACACACCCCAATAACTAATGAGTTATGATACATATGGAATGCAAGAAAACACCCTCCAATCAAGATGATTCCAAAACCCAAGGATCTCATCAAGTGAAGTTAGGAAAACTAGTTCCAACAATGAAACTAGCACTTGAATTCAACTCCAAACGCCACAAACCAAGTATGATTTGATAAGTTAAGAATCAAACACAAGATTTTGGTTAGAGGCATACAAACTAAAAATAGTTTGATAAGTTCAAAGTTCATGCAGAACTTAAGCAAAACACTCACAAAGAGTAAACAAAGATTATCATTCAAAATTCTATCTTTACAAATGGATTTGGCTTTGATATTTAATGCAGCCTGAAATTCAGCGCATGATGGCAGAGACTCACGGAGATATCACTCATATTTCTCTCGGGAAATTTGGCAATTCACTCTAGCCACTCTGGACAAGATGTGTCGGAGCATCTGGATTTAACATGGTACAGTGAGAACCGGTGTCCAAAGTGCGATGCTTGAGGACGGGCACATCATATTTGCCGGGGAAGGATGTGAATAGAAACCGGGGGTGTAGGATGAATTGGTTGTCTTTGTGGTGATTTCCGGAGATTCTGGAGAAAAATATTTTCTTCTTATTCCAAGGAATCTTCTCATTACAAGCGGAAAAGGGAAGAAAGATAAAGCTGGGTTTAGAAAAGTCGACAAACAAGCGTAAATCAGGATCGGTGCTACATCTGTGGCCAAAGAGAAGAGATCTAGAAGCCCACTATGTTCATATGTCCAAACTCTAATATGAACTCATTTGGGCCCAACAGTGATGATCTCAAATATACTTTTATTGACTCTACGCACGAAGAAATGCGACTTGAAATTCAGCGCATGATGGCCGAGAGACTCACACGGCTCCTTCTATTTTCAAAGGGCAATGATCCGGATTTTTAAACCACTTACGGATACTTGTATCATCTATGAATGATATCCTTCTCTTTTCTAAATCATCGGGGGGACATGAAGAGCTTCTTGACGTTTTCACGGAACCTAAATGGATGTCTTTTGAGCTTCCCCACGTTTTTCCCTTTAATTTCCCTTAAAACTTATTAAAAGTGGCTGTTTTACATTGATGTCACTCATTTTGTAACTCCAAATTATGACTAATTATGTGCATCTATTTTGTAAAAACCTAATAAAATGAAAATAAAAAAAGGCTTCAAATGAATCTTATTGGACCTATGAGTTCAGCCCAAACTTATTGCACTAAATTGATGATTTTGGATCCTTTTTGCAATCCTAAATCTTGGACTGAGCCTTGTTGTGTTTGAACACTCCAAATGTCTTTAATTAAGCCCAACAAAGCTTCTTGCATACTTTTGGACTTGGATCTTGTCATTGGACTTCCTTGAAAGCTTAAAGGATGCATCATTCCCTCTCTCCTCGTAAGGATTCGTCCTCGAATCAGCCTTAGTGTCAACTTCATCACCTACATCAAATAAAGAAAGATCAGCAACATTAAAAGAAGCACTCACATTGCCATACTCACTTGGCCAATTTATCTTATAGGCATTGTCATTAATTCTTTCAAGAACTTGGAATGGCCCATCCCCTCTTGGCATTAATTTAGACTTCCTTTGGCTTGGAAATCTTTCCTTTCTCAAATGTACCCAAACCCAGTCACCCGGTTCAAATACAACTTTCTTTCTCCCCTTGTTGTGTTGCTTTTGATATTGTTGATTTCTTTTCTCTATTTGAGTACGCACATTCTCATGTAAGCTTTTAATAAATTCAGCTTTTGCTTGCCTTCAAAATTAGCCTTATCAATGGGTAATGGCAATAAATCCATTGGAGCTAATAGATTGAACCCATATACAATCTCAAAAGGTGAACAATTTGTTGTACCATGAATACTCCTATTGTATGCAAACTCAACATGTGGCAAACATTCTTCCCAATTCTTCAAATTTCTTTGAATTATTGCCCTCAATAGTTGTGAGAGAGTCCTATTAACCACCTCCGTTTGTCCATCCGTTTGTGGATGACAAGTTGTTGAGAATAGAAGCTTTGTTCCCATCTTGCTCCAAAGTGTCTTCCAAAAGTGGCTAAGGAACTTGACATCTCTATCACTGACAATTGTCCTTGGAATCCCATGCAATCTTACAATTTCTTTGAAGAATAACCCATGATATGAGTTGCATCATCTGTCTTGTGGCATGGAATGAAATGTGCCATTTGCTAAACACATCAACAACAACAAAATAGAATCTTTCCCTCCCTTTGACCTAGGTAATCCTAGAACAAAGTCCATAGAAATGTCTACCCAAGGTTCATTAGGTATGGGAAGTGGAGTATACAACCCATGAGGCATCACTTTAGATTTAGCTTGTTTACAAGTGATGCATCTCTCACATATTTTTTGAACATCTCTTTTCATTTGTGGCCAAAAGAAATGATTTTCTAAAACATCTAAAGTCTTTCTCACACCAAAGTGCCCCATCAGAACCCCCACCATGTGCCTCCCTCACAAGCAACTCTCTTAAAGAAGATTGAGGCACGCATAACTTATTTTCTTTAAAAGAAAACCATCATGTCTATAGAACTTGTCAAACCCCCTCTCTCACATGCCCCGTATACATTAGCAAAATCATGGTCTGAATTATATAATTCCTTAATGAACTCAAAACCCAATAATTTTGCATCAAGTGTAGAAATTAGAGCATACCTTCTAGATAGAGCATCGGTAACAACATTATCTTTACCTTGTTTGTACTTGATGATGTATGGAAAGGATTCAATAAATTCCACTCATTTAGCATGCCTACGACAGCTTCCCTTGTCCTTTGAGATATTTCAATGACTCATGGTGGGGTGTGTATAATGAATTCCTTATACCAAAGATAGTGCTGCCATGTCTCTAAAACTCTTACCAAAGCATAAAACTCTTTGTCATAAGTTGGGTAGTTTAGACTTGCTCCACTTAGCTTCTCACTAAAGAACGCAATTGGTCTTCCTTCTTGCATCAAGACTCCACCAATACCTATTCCACTTGCATCACACTCAACCTCAAAGGTTTTAGCAAAGTCGGGCAAAGCAAGTAAAGGTGCTGAACTAAGTTTTCTTTTAGCAAGTTAAAAGCATCATCTTGTTCTTTTCCCCACCTGAAACCCACATTCTTTTTAATGCATTCAGTTAAAGGTGCGGTAATTGTAGAGAAATCCTTAATGAATCTCCTATAAAAGCTAGCAAGACCATGAAAACTCCTAACATCATGCACACTAGTAGGTTTTGTCCACTCTCTAATTACTTTTACTTTTCTTGATCAACATGAATTCCCTTGTCATTAACAATATATCCAAGAAAAGTAATTTCATTAGTGCAAAAGTGCATTTCTTAAGATTAGCATATAATGTCTCTTGCCTTAACACATCAAAAACCAGCTTTAAGTGTATTACATGCTCATCTAAAGATTTGCTATACACAAGAATATCATCAAAATAAACCA
Source organism: Ricinus communis (assembly GCF_019578655.1). Classification (NCBI taxonomy): domain Eukaryota; kingdom Viridiplantae; phylum Streptophyta; class Magnoliopsida; order Malpighiales; family Euphorbiaceae; genus Ricinus; species Ricinus communis. The sequence goes on from NC_063258.1 coordinate 21,782,377, forward strand.
CTACAAACTTTCCAAATGAAAGCGCGAAACATGATTCATCAATCGCATAAAAGTACTTGGAGCATTAGTTAAACCAAACGGCATGACTAACCACTCATATAATCCATGTTTTGTTTTGAAAGCGGTTTTCCATTCATCACCCTGAAGCATTCTTATTTGATGATATCCATATTTTAAATCCACTTTAGAAAACACACAAGCACCGTGCAATTCATCCAACATGTCATCTAGCCTAGGTATAGGATAGTGATACTTCTGAATTATTTTGTTGACACGACAATCAACACACATCCTCCATGAACCATCTTTCTTAGGCACTAAAATTACAGGAACCGCACAAGGACTCATGCTTTCTCTTACGTACCCCTTATCCATAAGCTCACTCACTTGCCTTTGGATTTCTTTTGTCTCCTCGGGGTTGCATCTATATGCTGGCCTATTAGGTATGCTTGCACCCGGAATGAAATCAATTTGATGTTCAATTCCTCGAATTGGTGGTAATCCTTTAGGCACATCTTCGGCAAAATAGCTCTTCATATTCCTGCAAAAGCTCAAGAACAACACAAGGCAAATCCTTATTAAGATCATTAGAAATCATCAAAACTTCCTTGTACATGAGTACAAGTAAGGGCTGCCTCAAGGTTAGTGTTCTCCTCACATCACTTGGCTTTGCATACACATTCATCTTTCTTTCACTCTCATCTCCCTTGTTTTCTCTCACCTTGTGTTTCCCATTACACTCACTTTTACCACTTACCTCACCTTTTTCTTTTTTCACTATTTCTTGCTCCCTCCCCTGATATTCCCCATATGAAGATTCAAGCTCTTCATATTGTTGTTTAATTCTCACTTGATCATCAAAAATGGCCTTGGGAGGTAATGGTCCAAGATTGAACTTTTGTCCATCAATAGTCAAGGAATATCGATTCTTGAGCCCATCATAAATCACACGCCTATCATATTGCCAAGGTCTTCCCAATAAAACATGTCCGGCATACATGGGAACCACATCACAAAGCACATCATCCTTATATCTCCCAATGGAAAAAAAAATTAGCACTTGCTTATTATTTACCTTCACAACACCACTATCATTCAACCATTGCAACTTGTAAGGCCTTGGGTGTTTGGTAGTTGGTAATTTCAATTTCTCCACAAGCAAAGTACTAGCAACATTAGTACAACTTCCACTATCAACAATCATGTTACACAACTTATTAGCAATTAAACAATTAGTATGAAACAAATTCTCACGTTGCTCTCCATGTTCATCGTGTTTACATTGCAAACTAAGTGTGCGTTGTACTACTAACACATTCCCTTTAGCATACTCAACATCACTAACATCCTCTAAAGTTGGCATGTCATCATTCTCATCATCATTTTCAATTTCACTTTCAGATTCAACAATTCCATCTCTAACAATCATGGTCCTCTTATTAGGGCAATCACGTGCATAATGACCATGTCCAAGACACTTAAAACACTTCAAGCTTCTAGATTGATTAGCTTGATTCTCAACTTTGTTTTTGCTGCCTATTTCATTTTTATTCTTATTCTCATCCACTTTAGGCTTAGCAAATTTATCATCCTTTTTACTCCAATTCGATTTCCAATTAGAAGAACTAGAACTCGAATTAAGTTTAGAATCAAACTTACTTGCACCTTTTCGCTTGAGTTGCCTTTCAATTTTCATGGCCACATTCACCATGTCCTCAAGCTCCACATAATGTTGCAAGTCCACAAGATCAGTAATATTCTTGTTTAGACCATTCAAGAATCTTGTCATGGTAGCCTCTCTATCCTCCTCCATATTTGCTTTAATCATAGCCCTTTCCATTTCTTTGTGGTACTCCTCCACACTCATGGTTCCTTGCCTTAGAGTTTGCAATCGTTGATGCAAATCTCTATAGTAATAGTTAGGAATGAACCTCTTCCTCATGATGCGTTTCATCTCTATCCATGACCCTACGGGTCTTTCTCCATTCGTCTCCTTTCCTACACAATTGATGCCACCAAACACTAGCGTAATCACAAAACTCAATGGCAGCAAGTTTTACCTTTTTCTCCTCCGAATAGTTATGGCATTCGAAGATCATCTTCACCTTTTGCTCCCATTCCAAGTAGACATCAGGATCATTCTTTCCTTGAAAGGAAGGAATTTTCATTTTGATGCTGCCTAGGTTGCGATCTACACCATCTTGCCTTGATCTCCTATTGTGTCTCCTAGGATGGTCATCTCCACCAAAAGTGGTTGCTTGGTCATCCTCCAAATCATCTTGACATCATAATCCTCTTGTTCAAAGGCTAGTTGCCTTTCTCTTCTAGGCTCGTTTTGAATTCTTGTAATAGTTTCACCTTGCCTTCTCACACTTTCAACAACATCATCCATTCGCCTATACATTCTTTCAAACTCTTTTTGCATTGCTTGCAAAGTTTGCTCAATGGATGCTCCAACACTACTTGAAACTTGTTCTTTTGACATTGTGCGAAAAACCTGAAAAACAAGTTAGTATAGCCTCACAAAAACACTCGCTCGCGTGTGTCTCTCAATTAAAATGTCACACCGCTCGTGTTTCACTCAAAGTTTTGGCTTTTCTCGATGCTAGTCTCACCACTATTGCCTTTTACCTCTCTTGCTTTTGCTTTAGGTTCTTAGATGAACTAATCACCTAAACAAACCAAATCAGATTATGGCAATTCAATGGAGTGAAAAGAAGAAAAAAAAAGGTTGGTCTAGATTAAGTTGTTAGGTCAGGCCAAATTTAAAGTAGCTAGATACAAGAAAGCAATAAAATAAAATAATAGAATATGATTTCTATGCCGCCCAAACTTTCTCTTTTCTTTTTTTTGATCTTGTGATTCTTTTTTTTTAATGATAATAACACAACTGAAAAGAAATTATGAACAACACAATTTTTTTTTTTTAGCAAGGGACAACGAAGTTTTAATTTATGCGCACAAAGGTGTAAACTTTGAAAAGAATGAGTACTTAGAAGGAAAATATTGAAACAAGAAGAATTTGGCACAAAAAAAATAAAGAAGATGAGAAACTTTAATAACACACAAAACACAAAGATAAGCAAACCTCAACTTGAAGCAAGCTCGATGCAAATGATAGGAAATCATCATCTTAGCAACCACACACCCCAATAACTAATGAGTTATGATACATATGGAATGCAAGAAAACACCCTCCAATCAAGATGATTCCAAAACCCAAGGATCTCATCAAGTGAAGTTAGGAAAAACTAGTTCCAACAAACAAGATTTTGGTTAGAGAACGCCACAAACTAAAAATAGTTTGATAAGTTCAAAGTTCATGCAAGAATTTAAGCAAAAACACTCACAAAGAGCAAACAAAGATTATCATTCAAAATTCTATCTTTACAAATGGATTTGGCTTTGATATTTATAGCCAAAACAAGATAAAGAAACCTAAATGGATGTCTTTTGAGCTTCCCCACGTTTTTCCCTTTAATTCCCCTTAAAACTTATTAAAAGTGGCTGTTTTTACATTGATGTCACTCATTTTTGTAACTCCCAATTGACAACTAATTATGTGCATCCATTTTGTAACTCTAAATTATGACTAATTATGTGCATCTATTTTGTAAAAACCTAATAAAATGAAAATAAAAAAAGGCTTCAAATGAATCTTATTGGACCTATGAGTTCAGTCCAAACTTATTGCACTAAATTGATGATTTTGGATCCTTTTTGCAATCCTAAATCTTGGAGTGAGCCTTGTTGTGTTTGAACACTCCAAATGTCTTTAATTAAGCCCAACAAAGCTTCTTGCATACTTTTGGACTTGGATCTTGTCATTGGACCTCCTTGAAAGCTTAAAGGATCATTTGTAATTCTTGTCTTTATTGCATCAAGATCTGTCTCAGTTCGAACTTCAACGATCTAGTTCTTACTCTTCTGACTAAGAAACTAGATCCTCTGTTTCCACAGCTGAATCCCAGGTACTAGGTTCTCATGTGTTAATGAACACACAACAAGAACCAGACCTCACAGAAGAGCCAGACTTCACAGAAGAGACGGAAGATCGAGAATCCCTCGCTCCAGAAACTTCTCTCCCTCCAAAACCAGCCTCTGGTCCTTGGTTTTCTCTAGATACAATGCCACCATCACAATGGAGAAATAAAATCTTAGAATTCAATGCTTGGCTTGATCTCCAGATGATAAATCCTCAGTCTAATCTCCAAGCAGTCCTAACTGAATTCACATCAAGATTCGGCACTACGAGAATGGTTCTCCCATTTATCCGAGTATCAAAGGATACAATTTGTTCAACTTGGTTCACATTGCTCAAGCTCTGGCGCATATTCACCAACAATTTTTGGGTGATTACAATTTAATCTTCGGACAACGGAAACAAGAATATTTTGATCATGATCTTTGTTCCATGAAGAGAAAAGATCTAGAAACCCACTATGTTCATATGTCCAAACTCTATTATGAACTCGCTGGGCCCAACAGTGATGATCTCAAATATACTTTTGTCGAGCTCTACGCACGAAGAAATGCGACTGAAATTCAACGCATGATGGCGGAGACTCACAGAGATATCACTCATATTTCTCTCGGAGAAATCGGCAATTCACTCTAGCCACTCTGGACAAGATGTGTGAACAGTGAAACTATTCAAAAAATTGCAAAGGAGAAGCGTTGCTAAAGAACTTATGTAACAGGGATTATCTTCAAATCAAATGCAAAGAGAAACAACGCGGACTGCGGATCAAAAGAAAAACATTTTTCTTCTTATTCCAAGGAATCCTCTCATTACAAGCGGAAAAGGGAAGAAAGATCTGTTGGTTCGGAAAGAAGTCAACAAACAAGCGTAAATCGATCGGTGCTACATACGTGGCCAAAGAGGACACTATGCAAAGAAATGTCCTAACAAGCCGAAACAAACTGTTGCTCTTCTTCATCAATTGAAAGATTCATGTCCGGAAGATCTATCGGACCATGATCTTGAATCACTTTTCAAAGAAGAAATGGCTTCTTCCCAAACACTCTTTGCCTTTCCTTGTTCGATTCCAGTCTGATGAAGATTCTTCCGATGAAGAAACTTCAATCTTAACCATAGGACCTACACTTCAAGTCAAAATTGAACCTCCGGTCCACGGACTCGGACTCACGAAAATTTTCACTGGTTATCTCCTTTACCATCACCGAAACCATCCTTGCGGATATAGCCTACTTCATTCCGATGAACCACATCCCTACATAATACCTACACGATGCGGTCCAACTCTTCTTCCTCAACACTATCTATTCCTAGTTTTCCGGAAAACATAGGAAGTCCATCTTCTCGAATCTCCGAAATCACCACGTACAACCAGTTCATCCTACACCCCTGGTTTCTATTCACATCCTTCCGGCAAATATGGCGGGCTGTTCTATTCTTGCACTATTGGACACTAGTTCTCATTGTACCATGTTGAATCCGGATGCTCGCCCATTTCGGCTTGGAGAAAGAAAATTTATCATTTCACCGGTGGCGAAAGATTTCAAACTACGATGGTCTCAAAAATAAAGTTGGAATACGATTCTTCCCGGACTGCATCGTATGGATCTATGTCATTGGATCTTACTTATTTGGTAGAGATCTTCTTGTCGGATTCGACACCTATCATGCTGCGGAGAAACTTCAAATTTTGCCAACGGGACTTAAGTATAAGCGTCAGTTTCAACCTTATACTCAAAGTCCCAATCAATTCTCCATAACAGAGGTCCCATCCGATTTTGCACATTTAAAAGAATTATTTGTGCCATGCTGCTCGACTCCCACTTGAGTTTCCACCATCCCTCTCCTCACATGCAATCCAAATTTCTTCATTACCCTTCCTTTCAAGCTAAATGAAGACATTAATCCAACCAAAGCCAGTCATCACGGAATGTCTCCTTGACTTAGCTTTGGCAAGACAAGAATGTCAAGAACTGCTTCAACAAGGTTTAATTGAACCAACCTAGTCTCCTTGGGCATGTCAAGCATTCTATGTGGAAAACGAGCGGAAAAGTTAAGGGGAAAGAAAAGGCTTGTGATTGACTATAAGCCTTTAAATCATTTTCTTTCGGATGATAAGTTTCCAATTCCGAAATCTCTTCCCTACTAGTTCGTCTTCAAGGAGGCGACTCTCTTCTCAAAGTTTGACTTAAAGTCGGGGTTACAGCGTTAGGCATTCACCCTAATAGCGGATATAAGATCGCTTTCGCATTCCAGACGCACAATATCGGTGGACCGTCATGCCCTTTGGCCTTAAAGCGGCTCCTTCTATTTTTCAAAGGGTAATGATCCGGATTTTTGAGCCATACTGGATACTTGTATCATCTACATAGATGATATTCTCCTCTTTCTAAATCTGTCAAGGAACATGAAGAGCTTCTTGTTTCTGACTTGGTTCATTCCTATGGTATAATGCTCTCGGAAAGGAAATCATACATTGGGCAATCTGAAATGGATTTTCTTGGCTGAAATTGAAGAACGGGCAATATGAAGAGGCCCTCATTTAGCCCAAGAACTGAGGCATTTCGACAAGAATTTATCAAAAAGCAAGTTCAACAATTTCGGGCATAATCAACTACATTCGAGACTTTATTCCAAAGGCCGCGGCCCATACAAAGGTTCTAGCGCTCAACCGAAGAAGGATGCTAGCCCATGGGCCCAAGCCCATCTTGAAGCGATTAAACTACTAAAACAATTGGCCCAAAGACTCCTCCACTCTCTATCCCTACTGATGATGCACAGTTGATTCGCAAGCTGATGCTAGTGACCTTGCTTGGGGTGCTCTCCTTCGCAAGAACAAAACAAGAAGGAATCATTATGCAAGTATGTATCGGGACAGTTTAAAGGCAGTGAGCTTCACTATCATTCCAACATAAAAGAAATTCTGGCGGTTAAGTATGCAATTCAAAAATGCGAGTTCTTCCTTGCTTCAAGACATTTCATTGTCGGAATGGACAACTCCAATTTTCCTCGTATTCGGAATTCAAAGGTCGCCAAATTCACGATAAACTGACTTCTCACTTTGAAGAGTGGTTCTCTGTATGATTTTGAAGTTCAACACATCCAGGGACAACAAGAATCTCATTCCGATTTCTTATCTCGCCTCTCCAAGCCCTTCACAAATCCCCTAGTCCTTCTTTCTTTATCTTTATGGCTCGGTTTAGCCATCGAACCACACACCTAGATCAACCAGCCAACTGTCTATTCCTGAATTCGAACTTTGGGTTTACAGGCGCATCTTAGCCTTTTATAAAGATGTGGTTCCTCATCCGGAAGACTTCTACGCTTCATTTCCATGGAGACTTTTCCTACCATAACAGAGACATTTCCCTCAACATCCGAGCAATTCTGGTACCTTTGGTATCTTACATGTCTATATCATCTTCCCATAGAGCTTCCATTACTACGGACCTTATGGTTTTGCATAGGGAAGAAAATAAGTCACATTCACTGGCGGTTTTTACATTATTTGAAAATCATTATGCATGGCAACATCGTCTCGGAAGATTAGTTCATCAAGCGGGCCTCCTCAATATGACGGATCATGCAAAGGCTTTAACCTACCACACCATCCTCTTTCTCCACCAACAACACAATAAAGAAGACATCTCAACAACCATCACTCCTGGAAAACCTTCCATGGCCGCTTTGAAGAAATGCCTTTCACTATCAAACATGCTCTACTTCATAAGGGGAATGAACTCAATCATTCAACTAATAAGGCATTTCCGATAATCAGCATGCATAGGAGACCCTCGGATCAAAGACGATTGATTTCTCCTACTTCTTCAACACCTTCAACTTCATCCAGTCATCCAAATGAAGCCACATCATCAATGGAGTTAAACCCGGCTTTCCTAGAACCATGGTCACAACCGGAAGAACCTCCTCCATCGGATTCTCAATTATTGTCTCAAGAGATATCTCGAAATCTCCTCGATGCCATTCATCCGACACACTGGCCCATCACGGCGCATTCATCGTAATTATGGCATAAGTGAGTCGGATGACTCGATGAAGACTACTCGAACATGGACCCACCAATAAGCGTATTTGGTGAAGGCGGATAAGCACTCACAAAAGCAAGATGCTCCACTAAGAAGATATTATTGTACTTAAAGTAGATATTTTGGCTTTTTATGTCACATGTTTTTGGCTTTTTATGTCACATGTTTTCGTCTTTATGAAAGGAATATATTCCTTTTACGCATGCATTAAGCATAGTACTCTTGCCAGGTGGCAAGAAATTGTGGTTTGTAAGTTTATCTTGACATCTCCCTTCCTCCTATATAAAGGGAGGATCGTCTCTCTTATAAATCAAGTGGTGCAAGGAATAAACACTTATCTTTCTTATCTTTCATGGCTTTCTAATTTCTCTCTACTCTTCTTCTCTATCCTATGGCAATGAATTACTTGCTACGATCATTTACATTATAATCCAAAAGGGCTAACTCGACTAACTCGGCTATTCGAGTTTCAAAGAAGCAGAAAGACCCCCATGGCGAGGTGCCTCTTTGGTCTTAGCTTAAAGAAACTCTCTACTCTTCTTCTCTATCATATGGCAATGAATTCATTTGTTGCTACGATCATTTGTTATAATCCAAAGGGCTAACTCGACTAACTCGGCTATTCGAGTTTCAAAGAAGCAGAAAGACCCCCAGCGAGGTGCCTCTTTGGTCTTAGCTTAAAGAAACTCTCTTGCCTTGAGTAAGGATATTCTCCTTGAGTTTGACATGAGGATTATAGCATGAACAGCTCTCGGCCATCCCGGTATCGAGCCTAGGTTTTAGAGAAGAAGAAACTCATCTACAAACATGGAAACAACTTTAAATCCTATTGTCCAAACCTCTTCTCTCTCATTACCTACTTCATGTAAACGTTACATTCGGATAAGATCGATAACCTAGTAGAAATATCCCATATTCCGAAACCGCTCAAATTCAAAATTCTCTTGTCCCAATTCTCAACCCTTATCTTGTCTTAGGCAAGGTCTTTTCTGACAAGCGAGACATATTATTTCCGGATCATCTGTCAACATAAAAGAATATATACGGTCGTCTTCCCTCTCTCGATGTGTTCTTTCTTACGTAACCCTTTGAGCGGTATGTAACTTTAGAAATTCCATCCCACTTCATTCAACAATGGAAGCAACAAAATATACCCATCTCCATTTTGGTGCCATCGGACTTGTACTTTCCTATCATGGAAGACAAGGACTTCCGATCCTTGCCGGACTTTCTTTGTTAGATACCGTTATCTAAACTATGAACATCTTGTGATTGGTTCTATTATCACAACTCTTAACGCAGGGAAGCGTAGTACTTACGTTTTTCCTAATTTTAATATGTCTTTAGAAGATCCTCATCTCGGTCAAGCCACAAGTAGGTACAAATCACGGTAGCAGATCAAGTTCGATACAATCTCGGCTACTCTTCATCATCGGCTAGTCTACAGGTTACAAGATCATGCCATTAACCTACGGACTCGGCCTCTCTAACGGTGATGCAGTTTTCATCTTTCTTTGATAGTGGTCTCACTCCTACAATAGTTCAAACTCCCGGACAACTGCCCGTGAAGAGCTCGGAAAAGTTAATCCCTTCCGTGTGGATTACAAACTATGAAAAGTTGCACCAAAGTTCTCGACTGTACAAAACAGGATCCTATTTTTATCGGGCAACTCGACAAGGCCCATTAAAGTCTCCTACTTGTCCTCCACGTGACATCCTCTTTAACTCCTCATTCTATTTCTAAGATCAATGGACACTTTATACGGGATTGTGATCCTTCCTGTGTGATCCCGGATGTGCTTGTCAAGAAGATTTTGATGATCTTGAAACCGGACCCAAAGGAAACAAAACTTGGAGAAGGAAACATGCTTGTCTTGGTCCACGTCGACTTGATAAGGATGATGACCGGCCTGATCCCTTCCATGCTCCTTCTCAACCCAAGAAAGCTAGTCCTTGGATCGGACTCCCTCCGGAAAGAACAAACCCATGACTGAAGATGACTATTTACAAAGATGCTTCCGGATCACGAAGGAAGAAGGACTCTTGACTGTCCTCCTCCACCGGTCGTTTGTTCTTGCTCCTTTGAACCGGTTAAAGTTCCAGAGGTAGCCGCGGTTCCTTGTCTCATGATGAATTCGAAGATTTTCCACCTTTGGAAAGAAAGGAAGATGAGCAATCAAAGATACACCGCACGACCTTTTATTGCAAAGATACAGTACAACTGCGGTACTTTAGCTCGACTCTCGGTGCAGAAGAAGTCTTAAATTGGCAAACCAATACTTGTTGCTCGAATCGATTATCTAAAGAAGATTGATAATAGACTTTCACAAGTCTATGAAAAACAAGTTCTATTGAAGCTCATGTTACTTCTTTCGGACAAGAAGCCTTGCAATTACATACAAAGCTTTCATCCAGGCTGTCTAAACTTGGCGGGAAATGCAACGGATACTAGCATCTCGGCCTACATCACCTCTATTCTTGCAAAAGGATAGAAATCTTAAAATTTGAAGGAGGCATTTCAGAGAAATAGAGATCTTTATCCTACAAAACATCCCTGTCTCCTCTCCACTCAATTTTCCTATTTCTACACCCCATCCTTTTATGTCTTGATTTATACCCTTCAAACAATATGCCACAGTTTCGGATCGGTGCCCGGAGCATCCAAGCCGACAAAAGGGTATCTTCTAAAACTTCATCTTCTTTCTCACAACCTACAAAGACAAAGGACTGCAAAGCCACAGTTTGCCATGACATACAACTCCTACCTCAGCTGCCTCATCGAGTCGTATGTTTGATTGAGATCATCTCGATTCGAACTTCAACGATCTAGTTCTTACTCTTCCGACCAAGAAACTAGATCCTCTATTTCCACAGCTGAATCCCAGGTATTAGGTTCTCATGTGTTAATGAACACACAACAAGAGCCAGACCTCACAGAAGAGCCAGACTTCGCGGAAGAGACGGAAGATCGAGAATCCCTCGCTCCAGAACTTCTCTCCCTCCAAAACCAGCCTCCGGTCCTTGGTTTTCTCTAGATACAGTGCCACCATCACAATGGAGAAATAAAATCTTAGAATTCAATGCTTGGCTTGATCTCCAGATGATAAATCCTTAGTCTAATCTCCAAGCAATCCTAACTGAATTCACATCAAGATTCTGGCACTTTACGAGAATGGTTCTCCCATTTATCCGAGTATCAAAGGATACAATTTGTTCAACTTGGTTCACATTGCTCAAGCTCCGGCATATTCACCAACAATTTTGGGTGATTACAATTTAATCTTCGGACAACGAAACAAGAATATTTTGATCATGAGATGCTGTTCCATGTAGAGAAAAGATCTAGAAACCCACTATGTTCATATGTCCAAACTCTATTATGAACTCATTTGGGCCCAACAGTGATGATCTCAAATATACTTTTGTCGACTCTCCAAGAAATGCGACTGAAATTCAACGCATGATGACAGAGACTCACAGAGATATCACTCATATTTCTCTCGGGAAATCCGGCAATTCACTCTAGCCACTCTGGACAAGATGTGTGAACAGTGAAACTATTCAAAAAATTGCAAAGGAGAAGCGTTGCTAAAGAACTTATGTAACAGGGATTATCTTCAAATCAAATGCAAAGAGAAACAACGTGACTGCAGATCAAAAAGAAAAAACATTTTTCTTCTTATTCCAAGGAATCCTCTCATTACAAGCGGAAAAGGGAAGAAAGATCTGTTGGTTCGGAAAGAAGTCAACAAACAAGCGTAAATCGGATCGGTGCTACATCTGTGGCCAAAGAGGACACTATGCAAAGAAATGTCCTAACAAGCCAAACAAACTGTTGCTCTTCTTCATCAATTGAAAGATTCATGTCCGGAAGATCTATCGGACCATGATCTTGAATCACTTTTTCGGAAGAAGAAATGGCTTCTTCCCAAACACTCTTTGCCTTTCCTTGTTGATTCCGGTCTGGGATGAAGATTCTTCCGATGAAGAAACTTCAATCTTAACCATAGGACCTACACTTCAAGTCAAAATTGAACCTCCGACAGTCCACGGACTCGGACTCCGAAAATTTTCACTGGTTATCTCCTTTACCATCACCGGAAACCATCCTTGTAGATATAGCCTACTTCATTCCTGATGAACCACATCCCTACATAATACCTACACGATGATTCAACTCTTCTTCCTCAACACTATCTATTCCTAGTTTTCCGGAAAACATAGGAAGTCCATCTTCTCCGAATCTCCGAAATCACCACAGCCTGACAGTTCATCCTACACCCCTGGTTTCTATTCACATCCTTCCTGGTAAATATGACAGGCCTGTTCCTGTTACTGCACTATTGGACACTGGTTCTCATTGTACCATGTTGAATCCAGGATGCTCACTTGTTTCGGCTTGGAGAAAGAAAATTTATCATCTCAGCGGCAAAGATTTCAAACTACGATGGTCTCAAAAAATAAAGTTGGAATACAGTTCTTCCCAGACTGCATCGTATTATGTTAGGTGGCTATAAAAACGCCCCTTAAGTTGTGTTTTGGGAATTCGAATTTTGATAAAGTTATAGTAGTTGTTTCCTTTGCATATTTGCTTGAATTCTTGAATTCTTGTTGAATGCATAAACCACTTATCAAGGAATTGATCTATCCTTGTGGCATGTTAAGGGTTAGGGTTTAAAGAACTTAGTTTTCTTTAGGTTCTGATCTTGATCAACCATACCTTGCAATCTGATTTAAGCGGTTCTTGGGTTTTGAAACTCAATTTGTTCTTGGGTTTCTAAGATAGTAATTCACGGGTTCATAATCATTAGGGTTCGTGGTTCTAATCCTTGGAGGTTCTTAACAAAAGTGCAATGCTTCAAGTGTTTGGGGTATGGACATATATCTTCCCAATGTCCAAACAAGCAAACCATGGCAATTCGAGGTGGTGAAGTGGTCTTTGAGAGTGATGAAGAATTCAAACCAGGTGAGGAGGATTACCTATACATGCCTGAGTTGGAAGAATGTGATGATGTGCAATTGGGTGAGGTTAGTAATGTACTTATAACTTTTAGAGCTCTTAATTTACAACCTATTGATGATGACGCTCAAAGGGAAAACATATTCCATACTACATGTAAAGTACAAAACCATGATGCTAATTGTAGTTTAATCATTGATGGGGGTAGTTGTACTAATGTAGCCAGTGCTATGATGGTTGATAAACTTAGACTTCCAACTATTAAGCATCCTAAGCCATACACCTTGCAATGGCTTAATGATCAAAGTGGGATTAGAGTTACTAAGCAAGTACGGATTGCATTTAGTGTAAAGAAGTATAATGATGAGGTATTATGGATGGAAAACCATATGTTTTGGCACCATTAAGTCCTAAAGAAGTTTATGAATTACAAAAAGTTGTAAAGGACCGAATGGAAGCATATGAGAAAGAAAAAAGAAAGTGTGAGAGTGCATATGAAAAAGAAAAGGTGCACAAGCAAAAGGGGAGTTGTGTGGAAAATAATGAGGGGCGAGAGCAACGAGTGGTAAAAGGAGAGTTTAGCGAGGGTTTGCGCAAGAATGTGAGCAAAAGAATGAGTAAGGCGCAAGAAAAAGGGGAGGCAAGCGAGAAAAAAGTGAGTTTCTTAGTTAAAGAGCGAGACATGAGAAAGGCTTTGAGTGAAAATAGGCAAGTACTTGTACTTATGTACAAGGAGACTTTATTTAACACTAATAATCTTAACTCTTCTCTTCCTAGTGTGTTTGTAAGTGTTTTGCAGGAATATGACGATGTGTTTCCCGAGGAGTTACCTAGTGGGTTGCCACCACTAAGGGGGATAGAGCACCAAATTGACTTTGTGCCGGGGTCATCCATTCCAAATAGACCAGCCTATAAAGTCAATCCCGAGGAGACCAAAGAGCTGCAACGCCAAGTTGAGGAACTACTAAGTAAAGGTTATGTTAGGGAAAGTCTTAGCCCATGTGTTGTTCCTGTTTTGTTAGTCCCTAAGAAAGATGGGTCTTGGTATATGTGTGTTGATTGTCATGCAATTAACAAGATTACCATTAAATATCGTCATCCTATTCCTAGGTTAGATGATATGTTAGATGAATTGCATGGAAGTGTTATCTTTACTAAAATTGATTTGAGAAGTGGCTATCACCAAATTAGAATGAATATAGGTGATGAGTGGAAAACAGCATTCAAAACTAAATTTGGTTTGTATGAGTGGTTGGTCATGCCTTTTGGCTTAACTAATGCACCAAGTACTTTTATGAGACTAATGAACCATGTTTTGCGTGCGTATTTTGGTAAATTTGTGGTAGTATACTTTGATGATATTTTGATTTATAGTAAGAGCTTTAGTGAGCATGTTGAACATGTTCGGATGGTGTTGATGGTTTTGCGTGAGAATTCTTTATATGCTAACCTTGCTAAGTGTGATTTTTGCACAAACAAACTTGTGTTTCTTGGTTTTGTTGTTAGTGAAAATGGAATTCAGGTCGATGAAGATAAGGTAAAAGCAATTAAGGAGTGGCCAACACCAAAGAATGTTAGTGATGTGAGGAGCTTTCATGGGCTTGCAAGCTTCTATAGGAGGTTTGTCAAGGACTTGATGCCCTTGCCGCACCACTTAACGAAGCTTGTAAAGAAGAACGTGAAGTTTCATTGGGGAGAACAATAAGAAAATGCATTTAATATGCTAAAGGACAAACTTACTTCATCTCCCATTCTTTCACTTCCGGATTTTTACAAAACTTTTGAAATTGATTGTGATGCTTCTGGTGTAGGTATTGGAGTTGTTTTAATGCAAGATGGGAAGTCAATAGCCTATTTTAGTGAAAAGTTGAATGGAGCTAGCTTGAAATATCCAACTTATGACAAGGAATTGTATGCTCTTGTGCGTGCACTCAATGTTTGGCAGCATTATTTGCTACCTAAGGAGTTTGTGATTCACACGGATCATGAAGCATTAAAGCACTTGAAGGGACAGAACAAGTTGAATAAGCGCCATGCTAAATGGAGTGAATTCATTGAAGCATTTCCATATGTCATTAAGTACAAGCAAGGTAAAGAAAATGTAGTTGCCGATGCACTATCTAGAAGGTATGCTTTACTTGCTTAGAAACAAAATTGCTTGGTTTTGAGTATATCAAAGACTTGTATGTTCTATCAAAGCTTCTTCTCTTCCTAGTGTGTTCTATTTTCTATGCTTGTGAACATGGTGCTATTGATAAATTTTATAGACATGATGGATTTTTGTTCAAAGAAAAACGTCTATGCATTCCTATGTGTTCTATGCGTGAATTGCTTGTGAGAGAATCACATGAAGGTGGTTTGATGGGACACTTTGGTGTTCAAAAGACTTTAGATGTTGATACCAATAATGAGACGGTGAACAAAAGATCTACAAGTTTCTGATGTGATAATGAGACGGTGAACAAAAGATCTACAAGTTTCTGATTGCAGGATCCTCTGACGAGGCAAGCACAGAGCATACGCTTAATAGAAAGATGATAGACAGAGAAGAGAGTAATAAGACCTTGATAACTGTAAATCTGTAGTGACACTCTTAGTGTAAGGGCACTCTTCCTTTATCAGCAACTCAATCTCAAAGCCAGCCCAGGAGCTGTTCACTGTACTTCACCAGAAAGTACTATTGATCATCATCAATCTTTAAACCAAGTTCACACATACGCAACCCTACAGCCAACAAAGCCTCTCCTGGGCTACAAATGTCGTTCTAGGTCTTTAATATGTATAAACTTGCTTAGTAGAAGAAAATCGAAACTCAAAAATAGAATTTTATAGCTTTACCATTTCTAATGGATACAGGAGACAAACCGGAATGAAGATGGAAGGAGAATACTGTTAAAGGAAGAGTATGAATTTAGAACGCCATCAGAGATATGAAGAAAATATAAGAGTTTTTATTTCTCACAACCTGTTTTTACTTCAAACTTGACCCTATCTTATATAGAAGAAGAGGAACTCTATAGAAAACCACCCTAACTATAAGAGATTGCCACCTGGCAATCTTATCTAACACGACTCTTAGTGCTTATCTGTATACATGTGAAGGAATATATTCCTTCTTACAAGACTCCAAAACACCATGACATATATGTCCAACCGACTATAATAATGGAGACCCTAATAATGACATACAAAGCCAAATCATATAAGGCCAAGCAACTCTTAATAATGGAGACCATGATTGAGGCCACGAAGAACTCGCATTTTTGAATTGCATATTTTACGGCCAAAAGACTCCAGCCCTCACTATTCCTGCTGATGACGCACAGCTGATCCTTCAGACTAATGCAAGTGACTATAGACACGTGTCGGGACAATTCAAGGACAGTGAACTCCATTATCATTCGAACATCAAAGAGATTCTGGCAGTAAAATATGCAATTCAAAAATGCGAGTGGAGACAACAGAAGTATACCCATCTGCTCTTTCTCAGTGTATTCTTTCTTCAGTTACAACAGAACAATATGTAACTTTAGAGATCCCTCCACACTTTATTCAGCAGTGGAGACAACAGAAGTATACCCATCTCCACTTCGGAGCCATCAGACTTGTTCTCTCCTATCACGGGAGACAAGGACTTCCGATTCTGACAAGACTCTCCTTGTTAGATACCCGGTATCTAAATTATGAACATGCTGTAATCGGCTCTATTGCTACAACTTTGAATGCAGGGAGCGTAGTGCTAACGTTCTTCCCTAATTTCAACATGTCATTGGAAGATTCACATCTTAGTCAGGCCTTGAAAGTTCAAGTCTAGATTACAGGCGCTGACCAGGTCGCCGATACCATTTCGGCTACCCAATAAATCTGCAGACTCCTAGTCTCTCTAGCGGAGCTAGAGAAGTTGATTCCCTCTGTATGGATCACAAATTATGAGAAGCTTCATCAAAGCTCACAGCCTGTTCAGAAACAAGATCCAGTATTCATCAAACAGCTTGACAAGTCTGTCAAGGTTTCATATCTATCATCCACAGTATCATCATCTTCAAATCCTCATACTATCTCTATGATTCAGCCAGTACAGAGATCCTATGAGAAGAAGATTCCCATTCACAGCTTCAGATCAAACGGATGGGAAGTCTATAAGGGCAAGATTAATGGCCACTTTATTTGGGATGTTAATCCCTCTATGTGCGATGTTGGATGTAATTGCCAAGATGATCTGGATGATCTAGAAATCGGATCAAAGGGGACTAAGACTTGGAAAAGAAAGCACACATGTACTAGTCCACCTCGATATAATGACAAAGACGATGATCAACCTGATTCCATTCAGGCCCCTGTACAAACCAGGAAAGAAAGACCCTGGATTGGTCTTCCACCAGAAAAGAACAAACCAATGTCCAATGATGATTATCTGAAGAGATGCTTTGAAATATTAAAGGAAGAAGGACTTTTGACTTGTCCTCCTCCTCCAGTAGTTTGCTCTTGTTCTTTTGAACCAGTAAAGATTCCAGAGCCAGTCGCAGTGCCATGTTTTATGGTTAACTCAGCGGAATTTCCTCCTCTGGTGAGGAAAGAAAATGAACAGACCAAAGCGCCTGCCTGTCCTTTCATTGTGAAGGATACAGTCCAACCTGCAGGCAGTTTGGCCCCTCTCTCAGCCGCAGAAGAGGTTTTGAACTGGCAGACAAATAATGCTGCTGCCCAGAATTACTACCTGGAAAAGATTGACAATAGACTCTCAGAAGTCTATGAAAAAGCCAGTTCCATAGAAGCTCATGTCACTTCATTCAGAGAAGAAGCTTCACGGATGCACACGAAGCTTTCATCCAGGCTATTTAAGCTTGAACAAGAGATGGAATAGATTCTGGCAACTCAGGCTACATCACCTTTGTTCTAGCAAAAGGACAAAGAAATCTTAAGGCTGAAAGAGCAACTTTGGGAAATAAAAGAGATCTTTACCCTTCTAAGCAATCTACCTCTTCTCCACTAAATTTTCCCATTGCTACACCTCATCCTTTCATGTCCACAGTTATGCCTGTTAAACAATATGCTACAGTCTCAGACTTGGTACCACGAGCATCTAAACCGGCATCCAAACTTGCAAAAAGGACATCCTCTACTCCCTCATCCTTTCCATCTAAGCCTTCAAAGGATAAAGGACCTGCTAAGCCACAGATGGCTATAGAGCAAAACCCTCCTGTCTTTACGGAGTCGACTCCCTCTTCAACTGAGTCGTATATTTCAGATTCAGACCTGTCTCAATTTGAGCTACAACACTTCAGCTCTTCCTCTTCTGATCGAGGGACTGATATCTCTGTATCAACAGCTGAATCTAGAACACAAGGTCCTTATGTATTGATGAACACACAGCAAGAGCCCGAAATTATTGAGGAAACTGAAGAATTGGAATCTCTTGCTCCAGAACATCCTTTCCCACCAAAACCAGGTTCTGGTCCCTGGTTCTCTTTGGATACTGTGCCTCCATCACAATGGCATAACAAGATCTTAGAATTCAATGCTTGGCTTGATCTCCAAATGATAAACCCCCAAGCTAATCTCCAAGTTGTCTTAACTGAATTCACATCAAGGTTCACTGGCACATTACGGGAATGGTTTTCTCACCTGTCTGAATATCAACAGCTTCAATTTGTTCAGCTTGGTTCTGTCACTCAAGCTCTAGCACAGATCCATCAGCAGTTTCTAGGAGACTACAATTTGATTTTCAGACAAAGAAAACAAGAATACTTTGACAGAAAGTGTTGTTCCATGAAAAGAAAAGATCTTGAAGACCACTATGTTCATATGTCTAAACTTTACTATGAACTTGCTGGTCCAAACAGTGATGATCTAAAGTACACCTTCGTCAGTTCTCTACCGGAAGAAATGCACCCTGAGATTCAGAGAATGGTGACAGACACACATCGAGACATCACTCAAATCTCTCTTGGAGAGATTTGGCAATTTACAATGGCTACTCTGGATAAAATGTGTGAGCAGCAAAAGCTATTCAAGAAGATTGCAAAAGGAGAAGCACTGTTGAAAAATCTCTGCAATCGGGATTATTTGCAAATCAAATGCAAGGATAAGCATTGTACGTGCAAGGCAAAAAAGAAGAAACATTTTTCTTATTCAGAGAAATCTCCCCAGTATAAACAGAGAAAAGGAAGAAAATTGCGCTGGTTCAGAAAGAAGGTAACAAGCAAGCATAAATATGATCGATGTTACATCTGTGGTCAATCAGGACACTATGCAAAGAGATGTCCCAATAAGCCTAAGAAGACTGTTGCACTTCTTCATCAACTGAAGACTTCATATCCAGATGACTTATCCGATCATGATCTTGAGTCTCTCTTTTCAGAAGAAGAAATGGCGTCTTCTCAGACTCTATTTGCTATTCCATATTCAGATACCAGCACAGAAGATGAAAGTTCTTCAGACGAAGAAATATCTGTTTTTACTATTGGTCCTGCACTCCAAGTAAAACAGGAACCACCTGATTATACTCTTGCAGATATAGCTTACTGTTTTCCTGAGATATCTTCTCCAAGAAAGATACTCACACCAGTCCAAAGCAGATCTTCTTCTATACCATTACCCATTCCTACTTCTCCATAAAGTATGGAAAGTTCATCCCCTCCAGAAGTCATATCAGCACAACCCATTCATCCTACACCTTTGGTATCCATTCATGTCTTAGCTGGCAAATATGGGAGACCTATTTTTGTCACTGCCTTAATAGACACTGGATCTCACTGTACAATGATGAATCCTGATGCTTTGCCTAGCTCAGCCTGGAAGAAGAAGATTTGTCACTTCCTAGCAGCCGATGGCAAGAGTTTTCAAACTACAATGATCTCCAAGGATAAGATTGGAATACAGTTCTTCCCTGACTGTATTGTATGGATTCACGTTATTGGTTCTTATCTATTTGGAAGAGATCTTCTAGTTGGGTTCGATACTTATCATGCGGCAAAAAGGTTACAAATCCTGCCAACGGGGCTAAAGTATAAACGGGAATTTCTCCCTTATACTCAGAATCCCAACCAGTTCTCTATTTCAGAAGTCCCACTAGACTTTGCTCACTTGAAAGAGTTGTTCGTTCCATGCTGTGCTGATTCTCACAGAAAATTCTATCACCCTTATCCACTATACAAGAATCCAGAGTGATGAATCCTGGAATGTCCCCATCTGACTTGGTTTTAGCAAGACAAGAATGCCAAGAGCTCCTCCAGCAAGGTTTGATTGAACCTACACAGTCTCCTTGGGCATGTCAGGCGTTCTATGTGGAAAAGAGATCAGAGAAATTAAGAGGAAAGAAAAGGCTCGTCATTAACTACAAGCCTCTGAATCATTTTCTTTCAGATGACAAATTCCCAATTCCTAAAATCTCTTCTCTCTTGATCCGTCTCCAAGGAGCAACCTATTTCTCTAAGTTTGATTTAAAGTCAGGATTTTGGCAGTTAGGCATTCATCCTGAAGAAAGATACAAGACCGCCTTTTGCATCCCAGATGCTCAGTATCAGTGGACTGTTATGCCCTTTGGGCTTAAAACAGCTCCTTCCATCTTCCAGAAGGCAATGGTCAGAATTTTTGAGCCAATCCTAGATACATGTATCTACATAGATGATATCCTACTCTTCTCCAAGTCAGCAAAAGAGCATGATGATCTTCTCAGAAGATTCCACAATTTAGTCCATTCCTATGGGATAATCCTTTCTGAAAGGAAATCTTACATTGGACAAACTGAAGTTGACTTTCTTGGGCTCAAACTAAAGAATGGGCAGTATGAAGCGGGCTCACATTTAGCCCAAGAATTAATGCATTTCCCCAATGAAAATTTATCCAAGAAGCAGATTCAACAGTTTCTAGGGATCATTAATTACATTCGAAATTTCATCCCAAAGGCCGCGGCCCATACAAAAGCCCTGACTGCACGGCTAAAGAAAGATGCGGGCCCATGGAGTTAAGCCCATACTGAAGCTGTTAAGATGTTAAAACAGCTGGCCCAAAAGACTCCAGCCCTCACTATTCCTGCTGATGACGCACAGCTGATCCTTCAGACTGATGCAAGTGACTATGCTTGGGGCGCTATTCTTCTCCAGAAACGGGAAAATAGAGAGTCACTATGTAGACACGTGTCGGGACAATTCAAGGACAGTGAACTCCATTATCATTCGAACATCAAAGAGATTCTGGCGGTAAAATATGCAATTCAAAAATGCGAGTTCTTCGTGGCCTCAAGACATTTTATAATTAGAATGGACAATTCTAATTTCCCTCCCATTCTGGAATTCAAGGGACGACAAATCCCTGACAAACAACTGCTCCGCCTGAAAGAATGGTTCTCCCAATATGATTTTGAAGTACAACACATTCAAGGTGATAAAAATCTTATCCCTGATTTTCTATCCCGATTATCCAAATCATCCATGAACTCTGTTAGTCCTTCTTTCTTTATCCTCATGGCACAATTCAGTCCCCGGACTTTACACCCAGACCAACCTGAAGGTATGTCTATTCAAGAATTTGAGCTTTGGGCCTATAGACGTATCTTAGCTTTCTATCAGACTATTGTACCAAATCCAGAAGACTTTTCTGCCTCATTTCCTTGGAAACTTTTCCCCACTATTACAGAAATGTTTCCTTCAACTTCTGAACAATTCTGGTATCTCTGGTACCTCACATGCCTGTATCATCTTCCTGTAGAGCTACCATTGTTAAAAACCTTGTGGTTCTTACACAGAGAAGAAAATGAGTCTCATCCAGCCTGGCACTTCTTCCTAATATTTGATAACCAACAGGCATGGCAATACCGACTCAGAAGGTTGGTTCATGAAGCAGGTCTTCTACACATGGCAAATCATGATAAGGCTTTAACCTATCATACCATTCTCTTTCTCCATCAACGACACAATTTGAATGACACTGTTTCAACAGTCATTACAGAATGGAGAACTCTCCCTGGACGTTTTGAAGAGATGCCCTTTGTCATTAAACATGCTTTACTTCACAAAGGAAATGAGCTAAATCATACAGCCAATGAAGTAATTCCAGTCATCAACATGCAAAGGCAATCCTCAGATCAGAGACGACTGTTCACCTCTACTTCTTCAACACAGTCACCACCAGCTACTCAACAACCTGCAGCTAGTCAACAGTTTGAAGCTACATCTCCAACAACAATGAATCTAGCTTTTCAGGAGCCATGGACACAGCCAGAAGAATCTCTTCTATCAGCCTCACAACTTTTGGCCCAAATGGCGCCATTAAGGTCTTCTAAGCCTTATCCATCTGACAAGCCCATCCCATCAAGAAGAAGACGTCGAAGATATAAAGATAGTGATTCGGATGATTCTGATGATAACTACTCAGAATGTGGGTCCACAAACAGACAAAATAAGTGATGTCATCTATTATGGTCTCCATTATTAAGAGTTGTTTGGCCTCATATGTTTTGGCTTTGTATGTTATTATTAGGGTCTCCATTATTATAGTCAATGGAACATAAATGTCATGATGTTTTGGAGTCTTGTATGAAGGAATATATTCCTTCACATGTATAGAGATCAGGTCTATGAGTCGTGTGAGATAAGACTGCCAGATGGCAATCTCTTATGGTCGGTGTGGATTTCTAAAGAGTACCTCTTCTTCTATATAAGGAAGAGCTCTCTAGTTTGTAAATGAAGTTGCGTGAAATAAAAACTCTTATCTTTTCTTCATATCTCTGATGGCATTCTAAATTCTCATACTCCTTCTTTAACAGTATTCTCCTTCCTTCTTCACTCCGGTCTATCTCTTGTGTCCATTAGGAATGGTAAAGCTATGAAATTCTATTCAGAGTTTCGATTTTCGTCTGCTAAGCAAGTTTATACATATTAAAGACCCAGAACGGCATTTGTAGCCCAGGAGTGGCTTTGTTGGCTGTAGGGTTGCGTATGTGTGAGTTTGGCTTAGAGATTGATGATGATCAATAGTACTTTCTGGTGAGTACAGTGAACAGCTCCCGGCCTGGTAAAGGAGGAGTTACTGGTAAAGGAGGAGTGCCCTTACATATAGATTGTCACTACAGATAATTAGAGAGTTTTACAGTTACTTGTTCATCAAAGTCCTATTGTTTATCTTTACTATTTGTCATCTTCATCCTCAGTGTTCTATTCACTGTTTATTACTTATCTTCCCTGTCTATCATCTTTTATCATCAAGCGTATGCTCTGTGTTTGCCTCGTCAGAGGATCCTGCACATCAGAACCTTGTTGATATACTTAACCCCTACCTCTTTTCCAGATCTCTAAGACATATTATCTCTAGACCCTCTGTTGCAGTGAAAGAGTATGTACAATCATCTGCTCTTTCTCAGTGTGTTCTTTCTTCAGTTACAACAGAACAATATGTAACTTTAGAGATCCCTCCACACTTTATTCAGCATTGGAGACAATAGAAGTATACCCATCTCCACTTCGGAGCCATCAGACTTGTTCTCTCCTATCACGGAGACAAGGACTTCCGATTCTGACAAGACTCTCCTTGTTAGATACCCGGTATCTAAATTATGAACATGCTGTAATCGGCTCTATTGCTACAACTTTGAATACAGGGAGCGTAGTGCTAACGTTCTTCCCTAATTTCAACATGTCATTGGAAGATTCACATCTTAGTCAGGCCTTGAAAGTTCAAGTCCAGACATACTGTGTCGCCGATACCATTTCGGCTACCCTTCATCATCGGGATGGTTTACGGGCTTCAAGACCATGCAATAAATCAGACTCGGTCTCTAGCGGAGACGCAGTGTTTATCTTCTTGTGGTCTTGCTCCCACCATAGTTCGGACTCTAGGCGGTTGCCTGAGAGGAGCTAGAGAAGTTGATTCCCTCTGTATGGATCAAAATTATGAGAAGCTTCATCAAAGCTCACACTGTTCGGAAACAAGATCCGGTATTCATCAAACTTGACAAGTCTGTCAAGGTTTCATATCTATCATCCAGTATCATCATCTTCAAATCCTCATACTATCTCATGATTCAGCGAGTACAGAGATCCTATGAGAAGAAGATTCCCATTCACAGCTTCAGATCAAACAGATGGGAAGTCTATAAGGGCAAGATTAATGGCCACTTTATTTGGGATGTTAATCCCTCTATGTGCGATGTTGGATGTAATTGCCAAGATGATCTGGATGATCTAGAAATCGGATCAAAGGGGACTAAGACTTGGAAAAGAAAGCACACATGTACTAGTCCACCTCGATATAATGACAAAGACGATGATCAACCTGATTCCATTCAGGCCCCTGTACAAACTAGGAGAGAAAGATCCTGGATTGGTCTTCCACCAGAAAAGAACAAACCAATGTCCAATGATGATTATCTGAAGAGATGCTTTGAAATATTAAAGGAAGGGCTTTTGACTTGTCCTCCTCCTCCAGTAGTTTGCTCTTGTTCTTTTGAACCAGTAAAGATTCCAGAGCCAGTCGCAGTGCCATACAGACCAAAGCGCCTGCCCGTCCTTTCATTGTGAAGGATACAGTCCAACCTGCAGGCAGTTTGGCCCCTCTCACCGAAGAGGTTTTGGTAGCGGACAAATAATGCTGTTGCCCAGAATTACTACCTGGAAAAGATTGACAATAGACTCTCAGAAGTCTATGATAAAACCAGTTCCATAGAAGCTCATGTCACTTCATTCAGAGAAGAAGCTTTACGGATGCACACGAAGCTTTCATCCAGGCTATTTAAGCTTGAACAAGAGATGGAACAGATTCTGGCAACTCAGCCTACATCACCTGATGGGAATTGTAGGTTTCATCAATTAACTCCCCAATAGCAAAAATACTATGATAAGTTGAATTAGAAGAAAACTAGAAATTACCAATTTAATCCACAAATTCGGATCGTTCAGAGATTGAAGTAAGAAGATGGATGCTACTTAACCCCTTTACCAACAAGGATAAAGATACTAAGATAGACTTTGAATTTCCTCTTATGCCACAAACAAGAAAGTTTGATAAATAACAAGAAAACAAAGATTTAGATTTTGACACCACAAGCTAGAATAAAGCTTGATAAGTCGCAAAGTTCAAGCAAGAAATTAAAGACAAAATTCCTCACAATAAAACTTAAACAAAATTTCATATATCAAATTCAATCATGCTCTCAAAGAAAGAGAAAAGGACTTGTTTATATAGAGTACAAGTCCATGCACACACTACTAAAATAGACTCACACACATAGGATTACTTTTACTCTTAAATGGCCTTAGTAACCACTATCCACACTAATAGCCATTACTTGGTATTGATTACCCCATTAACTTGTATATGGTGGCTCTTAATAACCACTACCCACATTGATAGCCATTACTTGGTATTAATTACCACATTAACTTGTATGGTGGTGATATGGACATGGCCAAGCTTAAAGATGGACTTGATGGAAAGGACAACAAGAAAATCAAAGATAAAGCTAAGGATCCATTGAGCATGCTACAAGGCCCAATTACAAGGTCAAGGTCCAAAAAGCTACAAGAAGCCTTATTTGGCTATATGCAAGATTGGGCTAGTCAAGGAAGCCCAATTGGTCATGCTAGGATAGGCCCAAGTAAAGACACATCTGAATGGGCTTTATTTAATGTTTTGCAAGTCCAAATACATGAAGACTAATGTGGGCTAATATTTGGGCTGAAATCTCTTCTTTAAGTTCAGAACAATGTTATTGCCTATTTTTCTTATGTGGCAGCTAGGGTTAATAGTTTTACTAGGGTTTATTATGTGGCAGCTAGGGTTAATAGTTTTACTAGGGTTTATTATGTTAGGCGGCTATAAAAACGCCCCTTAAGTTGTGTTTTAAAAAAATTCGGATTTTGATAAAATTATAGTAGTTGTTTCCTTTGCATATTTGCTTGAATTCTTGAATTCTTGTTGAATGCATAAACCACTTATCAAGGAATTGATCTATCCTTGTGGCGTGTTAAGGGTTAGGGTTTAAAGAACTTAGTTTTCTTTAGGTTCTGATCTTGATCAACCATACCTTGCAATATGATTTAAGCGGTTCTTGGGTTTTGAAACTCA
Organism: Ricinus communis; assembly: GCF_019578655.1. Lineage (NCBI taxonomy): Eukaryota > Viridiplantae > Streptophyta > Magnoliopsida > Malpighiales > Euphorbiaceae > Ricinus > Ricinus communis. The sequence goes on from NC_063258.1 coordinate 21,808,424, forward strand.
ATTTGTTCTTGGGTTTCTAAGATAGTGATTCACGGGTTCATAATCATTAGGGTTCGTGGTTCTAATTCTTGGAGGTTCTTAACATTTGGTATCAGAGCTTTGGCTCTTAAATCAGGTTATTTATCCCTTCTCTTTAAGTTATTGTTTGTTTTCCTTGAGTTCTTGATATTGTTCTTGAAGTATTCTTGGTATTCTTGAGATCTACATTGTTTAGTTCTTGATTCTTGTAGTTTTTGATTCTGATTCAAAAAAAAAAACGAAACAAGAAAAGAAAAATATCAGATCCGAATTAGCAAAAAAAAAAAAGGAATAGGTCTGATTGGTTTGATTGTCTTTGTTAGTGGAAAAAAAAAACGTAAATCATTGTTCTTGGGGTGATTACATAGATATTAGGGTTGTTAAAAGGTTTAGGGAGATTTTCACAATCCTACATAAATAAGGATTTGGTGGCTGTTTGGGAAGATTCAAAGGGACCTTAAATTCCAATGACCTGAGCCCAATACATACCATCTTATTTGAATTGATTCAGCTCTAAATTCGTTTTTGTCCTTCATTTATTCTCCTCTTTGTGTGTCTTTTGAGTTTGGGCAGATTTGACACATTTAAAGCATAAAGAGGTAACCTTCTTTCTTGATCAACCTTCTTTGTGATTTTTGCTTCCTAAATCCGTTCCTTCTTTTCCTATTTCAAGCTGAACTGCATCTTTCTTGTTTCTTACATCTAGATTGTTTCTTCATATGTCATTTGCATCCGTTTGAAGTTTTCGCTTGTTTGTAGTCCTAATTTTATTGAAAGCGTGACTAATTGTTTAATTTTCATGACTTTTGCGTTTTGCCTCAACTAAGCTTTTTAGATCATAATTCTTGGTGCATTGCAAGCATAGTGAAATAACTTGATGTGTGGTTATTGATTCACATAAGAATCCTTGAAAACAAGCTGAGTGGTGTGAGTTTTCAGCCTTGTGTGATCATTCTTGATTGTGCGAAACACGAGTGACCATCCCCATTAATTGAGAGTAAACACGTGAGGGAGTGTTGGTGAGGTCCTTAATTTCCTTTGATTTTTTTTTTCTTTATTGCATACTAACTCTTATTGCAGCATGTCAAGTGGTTCTAGTGGAGGTAATAATGTGCCAACTACCGGCATACCCACAGCACAAATGCATGAAAATGAGAGGGTGCAACGAAGCATAAGAAATATAAATGAGCAAATGGAGAGGTTGCAACTTGACATGGCAGCCCAACGAAGGGAAATGGCAACCAATCAACAAGCCATTATGGACCAAATTAATGCACTTGCCCGAGGTCTGGGAAATAGGCTTGATGAAGGGGGGAATGAGCAAGGTAATCATGGGCAGCCAATTGGGGTGAATGAGGATGACTTTGATGAGGGTTTTGAGAAGTATGATAATGCAGCCTATGGTGGGGTTGGTAGAGGCCTGGGTAGAGGAGCTAGGAGATACCAAAATCTTGGTAGAGGTAGAGGACACTTTGGTGGTGAGTTTGGTGGTTATGGGAACTATGATGATGTTGATAGGAACTTAGGTAGTATCAAACTTAGTATTCCTACCTTCTTGGGAAAACCTGATCCGGAGGCATATTTGGAGTGGGAAAAGCGAGTTGACCTTATCTTTGATTGCCATAACTTTTCAGAGGAGAAAAAGGTGAAATTGGTGGTTACCCAATTTAATGACTATGCTATAGTTTGGTGGGATCAGTTGGTGGTTAGTAGGAGGAGGAACATGGAAGAGCCTATTGGTAGTTGGATTGCACTCAAAACTATCATGAGAAGGCGTTTTGTACCCAGACATTACCATAGGGAGTTACATCAAAGACTCCAATCTTTGAGGCAAGGTACAAGGAGTGTTGAGGATTATTATAAGGAGATGGAAGTGCTCATGACTAGGGCTGATTTGGATGAGGATAGAGAAGCTACCATGGCACGATTCATTGGTGGGCTTAATAAGGAGATTGCTGATAGGGTAGAGTTGCAACATTATGTGGAGCTTGAGGAGTTAGTTCACCTTGCAATTAAGGTGGAAAAGCAACTAAAACCTAGAGGGACAGCAAGGTTTGAATATAAGGGCAATTCGGTGGGAGGCCACATTGGTCTAATTCTTGGAAAGGAGGTAAGAAAGGTGATGATAAGGTTATTCCTAATGACAACAAAGGGAAAAGCATTTCAGGCAACAAAGACACATCTAAACCCGAAATTAACAAAGAAAAGAATAGAGACATCAAGTGTTTCAAATGCTTGGGGCGTGGCCATATTGCTTCACAATGTCCAAACAAGCGGGCAATGGTGAGATTGAAACAGCAAGTGAAGAGAGTGATAATGATGATGAGATACCACAATTGGAAGACGGCAGCGATGATTGCATTGAGGGTCCTATGGGAGGTGAGCTCTTGGTGGCTAGGCGCACACTAAGTGTTCAGATGAAGGAAGATGATACCTTGGAGCAGCAAAGAGACAACATTTTCCACACAAGATGCCATGTACAAGGTAAGACTTGTCTTGTTATTATTGATGGTGGTAGTTGTACAAATGTTGCTAGCACTTTAATGGTTGAAAAATTGGGTTTAAATCTAATTCCACATCCTAGACCTTATAAATTGTTATTGATATGGCATCATCCTAGGGAAGCATTAGACCCGAGACTCGAGTTAAGTAAATGCAATAGAATTTAACATTCTTTTTGGCTGAGAAGCAACACTTAAATTCTCCCACAACCCTACAATTTTCTTCCAGGGATATCTTTCAAATATTTCATAGCAACAAAAGTGCTAAATAAAGAAAATCTTTTTAACAGCTATTAAAGGCTGATTACAAAGGTTTTATTACACACTTAAAACTGAAATTCTAACAGCAAATTAAACAAAGAATAACTCCAAAACGTCCACCTTTATGAACAAGTGATAAAGGTTTGTTTTGATGAGAATCCCATGAAATGTTCTGATCTTTGCTTAGCATTTTCATGCACTAGCAAGGCATGGACCGTAGCATCATTATCTTGCACTTGAGCTATGTGATGGACCGTGTTGCTCCCGTACGTCTTTGGAGGCCATGGCTGTGCTCATTATTTTGAAGACCAAGTTTGATGGTTGGTCACGGCTAGAGTTCAGGCCGTGATGACGGCCTTGACTCAGCCGCTCAATGTGTGCAACGGGCTCTTGTCCGATCTTGATGAATTCTCATCCGTTTCGCACATATTGATCTATAATTGCTTAAACACCAATGATGGTCCTATAAATGTTCTGAAATGCAAAAGAACACAAAACACGGGTGATCTTTATTTGCTGTTTAATTAGGGATGTTACAAGGGAATGTGAATCCTTGTAGCTGGTCAGTTTTTAGGAGGAAGTTGAAGAGTTTATCTATGTCATGTAACTCTTCTAGTGGTTGAGTATAAATAGAACTCATGGCCAAGTGTTATAGGCATTAAGTGTTTTACTTTGTGTTTACATGCCCTTTTGCTCTTACTACTTAGTGTTTGAGAGTAGAAGTTTGAGAGTGTTTTACTTAGTGTCGTGTTCTTTTATTTGTTCCCTACCATTCAAAGTACTCAAACTCATTCCAAAAACGATCCTATTCCTTTTCCACATCAATTGGTATCAGAGCTTAGGCTTTGGAGAGTGTGAGTTTCGTACAAAAAAAAAAACAGATTACGTTGCTGAAAACAGGTCTGAAGGTTTTGATTCGTATCTCCCTTGTTCCTGAAGATTTTTGAGTGTTTCTTGAGTTTAAATTGTTTTTCTCTTTGAGAGTTTTGTGATTGTAAAGTTACAAAATTTTTGAAGTCCGTTTGATATTTTTTTTGGTTGATTAAAATTGCACGCTATTGTAATGGAAACAAATCAGTCTAATTCTGAAATGTTGGCTGCTATCATGAAGCAACTTCGTGAGCTACAAGGAGACTTGAGGAAACATGAAGCTAGGATGGATGCCATTCGCGAACTATCCTTAAAGATGGGAGAACGTGTTGGAGACTTGGAGAACACAGCAAGCTCCGGTGGGAATCCTACCTATCAAAATTTTCAAGAAGAAGATAGGAGTTTCAAATTGGAACTTCCTGAATTTGATGGCTCAAGTTATCCGGAAAACTTCTTAGATTGGGTTCGAAGAATGGAAAGTGTCTTTGATTATAAAGACTTTGATGATAGGAGGAGGTGTAAGATGGCTGTCCTTAGATTAACAAAGCTTGCTGGGCTTTGGTATGACAATCTAAAAGCCAAGAGACGAAGAGAAGAGAAAGAAAAGATCGAGTCATGGGAGAAACTCAAGAAGAAAATGGAGAGGCATTGGGTACCACGTGAGTATGAGCAAGATCAATATGTCAAGCTAACTCGACTAACTCAAGGCGATCTCAGTGTTGATGAGTATGTTCGTGAATTTGAGAGGCTAGGCTTGATGTGTGACTTGCAAGAGAAGGAGCCCTCAAGATTGCTCGTTTCACTAAAGGGCTGTCCAAACCCATCTCTCACAAGGTAGATCTTATGAGCTTTTCTACTTTTGATGAAGTTGTGACAGTAGCTAGGAAGGTGGAAGCACAAGTGAAACAGGGAGAAGCCTAAGGCGAACACAAGTGGCGTCAAGACTCCATATAAACCATACATACCTTTTAGGAAGAGTGAGTCTTCTTCTAGCTCTTCTAAACAACTTTCTTCTACTAATCCTTCAAAGTTTCAAAGTGGAAAATCTAGTTTTAAGCAAGAAGGATTCAAAAGGACTTGTTACAAGTGCCAAGAACGTGGGCATATTGCTAGTGAATGCCCAAAAAGGAATATTCTCACAATTCACCCGAGTGAGGAGGATTCTTACAGCTATGAATCTGAAAGTAACAATGAAGATGTTGAGGAGTATGATGCGGAGGAGAATGACAACCCTCTTTGTGGAGTTATTAGGAGAGTCTTACATTCCGAACCTCTCAAAGACATGCAGCAACGAGAGAACCTTTTCCATACAAGGTGCAAGGTTCTTGATAAGACATGTGATGTGATTGTTGATGGAGGATCATGCACGGATGTGGCATCCACAGAACTTGTCAGTAAGCTTAAGCTTCCTCTTCGAAATCATGCTAAGCCTTACAAATTGAATTGGTTGAATAATGAAACTGGTTTGAAGGTCAAGAAACAAGCTTTAGTTTCATTTACAATTGGCAATTATCATGATGAACGTTGGTGTGATGTATTGCCTATGAGTGCATGTCATATTTTGCTTGGTAGACCATGGCAATTTGATAGAAATGCTGTACATGATGGTGTTTCTAATATATATACGGTTACTACCACGGGTGGAAAAAAGATTAGATTGTTGCCTTTGCCTCCTAAGGTTGAACCTATGGTGGAAAGGAGACCTAATTTTCTGATTTCGAGGAAAGAGTTCGAAAAAGAGTGTGCAATGGAGGGAGGAGGGTTTGTACTTCTTGTTAAACCCATTTCTAATGTTGTTTCCTATGCCACTAACTCTTTGTCTTTGAGTCATTTGCTTGAAGAATTTTCTGATATATTTCCTAGTGATTTACCGAAAGGACTGCCACCTTTTCGTGGGATTGAGCATGCAATTGACTTAATCCCGGGAGCCCCATTGCCTAACAAAGCAGCCTATCGGTGCAATCCTGAGCAAGCTAAAGAGTTGCAAAGGCAAGTGGAAGAACTAATGGAGAAAGGTTATGTGCGTGAGAGTCCATGTGCTGTTCCGGCTCTTTTAGTGCCTAAGAAAGAAGGAACATGGAGAATGTGTATTGATAGTCGTGCAAACATAACTATCAAATATAGATTTCCTATGCCTAGGCTCCAAGATATGTTTGATGAATTGAGTGGTGCCAGAATTTTCAGCAAGATTGATTTGAGGAGTGGCTACCATCAAATGAGAATTCGAGAAGGTGATGAATGGAAGACAGCTTTCAAAACGAAACAAGGGTTGTATGAGTGGCTTGTCATGCCATTTGGACTTTGCAATGCCCCTAGTTCGTTCATGAGACTTATGAATGAGGTACTTCGACCTTTTCTCAATAAGTTCATTGTTGTATACTTAGATGATATTTTAGTATATAGCAAATCTGAAAGTGAGCATATGTTGCATTTGAGAGATTTATTTGAAAAATTGAGAACTCACAAGTTGTATGGAAAAATGGAAAAATGTACTTTCATGTGTAATAGTATTTCTTTCCTAGGATACATTGTTTCTAGTGAAGGGATACAGGTTGATCCAGAGAAAGTGAAGGCCATTTCCACATGGTTAGTTCCAAGGGATGTTCATGAAGTTAGGAGCTTTCATGGCATTGTTTCTTTCTATAGAATCTTCATCAAGAACTTCTCAACAACTACAGCCCCGATGACGGAGTTAATGAAGAAAGGAGAATTCAAATGGAGTGAAGCGGCCCAAAAATCCTTTGAAGAAGTCAAAACAAAATTATGCAATGCACCCATCCTTGCTCTTCCAGATTTTGACAAGCTTTTTGAAGTGGAATGTGATGCAAGCGGCGTGGGTATTGGAGTTGTCCTTATTCAAGAGAAGCGTCCAGTTTGCTACTTTAGTGAGAAACTAAGTGGAGCCAAGCTGAATTATTCCAACTATGATCGTGAGTTCTATGCGATTGTTAGAGCTTTAGAACATTGGTCTCACTATCTAAGGCCAAAACCTTTTGTTCTTCATTCGGATCATGAGGCCTTGAAGTACATACATGGCCAACAAAAGCTGAATCATCGACATGCCAAGTGGGTAGAGTTCCTGCAATCTTTCACTTTCCATTCGAAGTATAAGGAGGGAAGGAACAATGTTGTTGCGGATGCTCTCTCAAGGAGACGTTACCTACTTGCTACTGTCCATACTCAAGTTCTAGGCTTTGAACATTTAAAAGGTTTATATGAGAATGATGAACACTTTGCTACTATATTTCAAAAGCCTACTCAGGAGTTCATAGTTCAAGATGGTTTCTTATTTAAAGGGAACAAACTTTGTATCCCTAAGTGTGGTGTTCGTGAGCTTTTGATTAGGGAAGTCCATGGAGGTGGAATTGCTGGTCACTTTGGTGTTCACAAGACCATGGACATCATGTGGTGGATAGATGTTCTACTTACCCGTCCCTGATGCCCCTTGGGAAAGTGTAAGTATGGACTTTATTGTGGGGCTTCCAAAGACTCAAAGGGGAAAGGATAGCATCATGGTGGTGGTTGATCGATTTTCAAAGATGGCTCACTTTATTGCGTGCTATAAGACGGATGATGCATCCAAAATTGCTGACTTGTATTTTCGTGAGATCATTCGTTTGCATGGTGTTCCAAGATCAATTGTTTCAGATAGGGATTCTAAATTCCTAAGTCACTTTTGGAGAATTTTATAGAAGTTGGTAGGTACTAAGCTTCTTTTTAGTACTTCTCATCATCCTCAAACTGATGGCCAAACGGAAGTGACTAATAGAACACTTGGATCTTTGTTGCGTGGACTTGTGAGTAAAACGCAGAAAGATTGGGATATCAAGTTGGCACATGCTGAATTTGCCTATAATAGATCACCTTCTTCAACTACAAGTCGTGCTCCTTTTGAGGTGGTCTATGGGGTTAATCCTCTTCTTCCTGTTGAACTTGTTCCATTGCCAAGAAAGGACTTAGTCCATGTTGATTCAAAGAAAAGATGGGAAGCATTTCAGAAAACATGTACTCAAGTTAAGGAGAAAATTGAAGCAATGAATGCAGTTTACAAGGCAAGAGCTAACAAGAGAAGAAAACAGCCTACCTTTGCTAAGGGTGATCTAGTGTGGTTACATTTGAGGAAGGAACGTTTTCCTAATCTTAGGAAAAACAAACTCATGCCTAGGTCAGATGGTCCATTTCGTGTGTTAGAAAAGATTGGAGAAAATGCTTACAAACTTGAACTTCCAAGTGAGTATGGTGGTGTAAGTGCAACTTTCAATGTGGGGGATTTAACTCCATACCTTGATAATGAAAGTTTGAGGACAAACTTTTTCGAAGAGGGGGAGAATGATATGGAATCAGTCCAACAAGAGGTCCATCACACAGCTCAAGTGCAAGAAAATGATGCTACGGTCCATGCCTTGCTAGTTCATGAAAATGCTAAGCAAAGATCAGAACATTTCATGGGATTCTCATCAAAACAAACCTTTATCACTTGCCTTAATTGGATGGTTGAATAAAAGCTTGAAAGGGGAATATTTGCTGCTCATTATGTTCAGTTTTTGTTGTTCATAAAGGTGGACGTTTTTGGAGTTATTCCTTACTCTATTTGCTGCTCATTATGTTCAGTTTTTGCTGTTCATAAAGGTGGACGTTTTTGGAGTTATTCTTTGTTTAATTTGCTGTTAGAATTTCAGTTTTAAGTGTGTAATAAAACCTTTGTAATCAGCCTTTAATAGCTGTTACAAAGATTTTCTTTATTTAGCACTTTTATTTGCTGTTTAATTAGGGATGTTACAAGGGAATGTGAATCCTTGTAGCTGGTCAGTTTTTAGGAGGAAGTTGAAGAGTTTATCTATGTCATGTAACTCTTCTAGTGGTTGAGTATAAATAGAACTCATGGCCAAGTGTTATAGGCATTTTACTTTGTGTTTACACGCCCTTTTGCTCTTACTACTTAGTGTTTGAGAGTAGAAGTTTGAGAGTGCTTTACTTAGTGTCGTGTTCTTTTATTTGTTCCCTACCATTCAAAGTACTCAAACTCATTCCAAAAACGATCCTATTCCTTTTCCACATCAGTTATGGTTAAATAATTGTGGTGAGATCAAAGTGAATAAGCAAGTTGTTGTACCTTTCACAATTGGTAGATATTCAGATGAGGCGCTATGTGATGTAGTGCCAATGCATGCTGGCCATATCTTGTTAGGTAGGCCATGGGAATTTGATACGAGGGCCTTCCATGATGGCTTTCTAAATAGGTACTCATTTGTGAAGGATGGGAGAAAAGTTACTTTGACACCTCTTTCTCCTAAGGAAGTGTATGATGACCAATGTAAGTTGGAAAGAGAGAGGCGTGAGGCTGAAAATAACAAAAAGGAACATGAAAACCCAAAGGGTGAGATTCAGCCTAAAGAGAAAACAAAGGCAAAGGGTAGTTTTTTGGCTAGGGAAAGTGAAGTTAGGCATGCATTTTATTCAAGTCGGATGTTATTTGTTGTTACTTATAAAGATGTATATTTGAACACTACTGAACTTGATCTTTCCTTGCCGAGTGTGTTTGCTAATCTTTTGCAGGAATTTGCTGATGTCTTTCCCGAGGAAATGCCAAGTGGATTACCTCCTCAAAGAGGGATAGAACATCAAATAGACTTTATACCCGGGGCTTCCATACCAAATAGACCAGCCTATAGAAGTAATCCAGAGGAGACAAAGGAGCTTCAAAGGCAAGTGGAAGAACTGATGTCAAAGGGGTATGTGCGTGAGAGCTTAAGTCCTTGTGCGGTTCCAGTGATTTTGGTTCCAAAGAAGGATGGCACATGGAGAATGTGTGTGGACTGTCGTGCAATCAATAAAATAACGGTAAAGTATCGTCATCCCATTCCTAGGCATGGACTTGATGGAGAGGACAACAAGAAAACCAAAGATAAAGCTAAGGATCCATTGAGCATGCTAGCATTATCCCGTAGGAATGGACTAAACTGTGAAATCTTCTAAGAAGACGGATGCACACGAAGCTTTCGTCTAGGCTATTTAAACTTGAGCAGGTGTTCATGCTATAATCCTCATGCTGTAAACTCAAGGAGGATATCCTTACTCAAGGCAAGAGAGTTTCTTTAAGCTAAGACCAAAGAGGCACCTCGCCATGGGGGTCTTTCTGCTTCTTTGAAACTCGAATAGCCGAGAAGCCTTAATTGGCTATATGCAAGATCGGGCTAGTCAAGGAAGCCCAATTGGTCATGCTAGGATAGGCCCAAGTAAAGACACATCTGAATGGGCTTTATTTAATGTTTTGCAAGTCCAAATACATGAAGACTAATGTGGGCTAATATTTGGGCTGAAATCTCTTCTTTAAGTTCAGAACAATGTTATTGCCTATTTTTCTTATGTGGCAGCTAGTGTTAATAGTTTTACTAGGGTTTATTATGTTAGGTGGCTATAAAAACGCCCCTTAAGTTGTGTTTTGAAAATTCGAATTTTGATAAAATTATAGTAGTTGTTTCCTTTGCATATTTGCTTGAATTCTTGAATTCTTGTTGAATGCATAAACCACTTATCAAGGAATTGATCTATCCTTGTGGTGTGTTAAGGGTTAGGGTTTAAAGAACTTAGTTTTCTTTAGGTTCTGATCTTGATCAACCATACCTTGCAATTTGATTTAAGCGGTTCTTGGGTTTTGAAACTCAATTTGTTCTTGGGTTTCTAAGATGGTAATTCACGGGTTCATAATCATTAGGGTTCGTGGTTCTAATCCTTGGAGGTTCTTAACATTTGGTATCAGAGCTTTGGCTCTTAAATCAGGTTATTTATCCCTTTTCTTTAAGTTATTGTTTGTTTTCCTTGAGTTCTTGATATTGTTCTTGAAGTATTCTTGAGATCTACATTGTTTAGTTCTTGATTCTTGTAGTTTTTGATTCTGATTCAAAAAAAAAACAAAACAAGAAAAGAAAAATATCAGATCCGAATTAGCAAAAAAAAAAAAAAGGAATAGGTCTGATTGTCTTTGTTAGTGGAAAAAAAAAACGTATTTGGTGTTGAAATCATTGTTCTTGGGGTGATTACATAGATATTAGGGTTGTTAAAAGGTTTAGGGAGATTTTCACAATCCTACATAAATAAGGATTTGGTGGCTGTTTGGGAAGATTCAAAGGGACATTAAATTCCAATGACCTGAGCCCTATACATACCATCTTATTTGAATTGATTCAGCTCTAAATTCGTTTTTGTCCTTCATTTATTCTCCTCTTTGTGTGTCTTTTGATTTTGGGCAGATTTGACACATTTAAAGCATAAAGAGGTAACCTTCTTTCTTGATCAACCTTCTTTGTGATTTTTGCTTCCTAAATCCGTTCCTTCTTTTCCTATTTCAAGCTGAACTGCACCTTTCTTGTTTCTTACATCTAGATTGTTTCTTCATATGTCATTTGCATCCGTTTGAAGTTTTCGCTTGTTTGCAGTCCTAATTTTATTGAAAGCGTGACTAATTGTTTAATTTTCTTGACTTTTGCGTTTTTGCCTCATCTAAGCTTTTTACATCATAATTCTTGATTCACATAAGAATCCTTGAAAACAAGCTGAGTGGTGTGAGTTTTCAGCCTTGTGTGATGATTTTTGATTGTGCGAAACACGAGTGACCATCCCCATTAATTGAGAGTAAACACGTGAGGGAGTGTTGGTGAGGTCCTTAATTTCCTTCGATTTATTTTTTTTTCTTTATTGCATACTAACTCTTATTGCAGCATGTCAAGTGGTTCTAGTGGAGGTAATAATGTGCCAACTACCGGCATACCCACAGCACAAATGCATGAAAATGAGAGGGTGCAACGAAGCATAAGAAATATGAATGAGCAAATGGAGAGGTTGCAACTTGACATGGCAGCCCAACGAAGGGAAATGGCAACCAATCAACAAGCCATTATGGACCAAATTAATGCACTTGCCCGAGGTCTAGGAAATAGGCTTGATGAAGGGGGGAATGTGCAAGGTAATCATGGGCAGCCAATTGGGGTGAATGAGGATGACTTTGATGAGGGTTTTGAGGAGTATGATAATGCAGCCTATGGTGGGGTTGGTAGAGGCCTGGGTAGAGGAGCTAGGAGATACCAAAATCTTGGTAGAGGTAGAGGACACTTTGGTGGTGAGTTTGGTGGTTATGGGAACTATGATGATGTTGATAGGAACTTAGGTAGTATCAAACTTAGTATTCCTACCTTCTTGGGAAAAACTGATCCGGAGGCATATTTGGAGTGGGAAAAGCGAGTTGACCTTATCTTTGATTGCCATAACTTTTCAGAGGAGAAAAAGGTGAAATTGGTGGTTACCCAATTTAGTGACTATGCTATAGTTTGGTGGGATCAGTTGGTGGTTAGTAGGAGGAGGAACATGGAAGAGCCTATTGGTAGTTGGATTGCACTCAAAACTATCATGAGAAGGCGTTTTGTACCCAGACATTACCATAGGGAGTTACATCAAAGACTCCAATCTTTGCGGCAAGGTACAAAGAGTGTTGAGGATTTTTATAAGGAGATGGAAATGCTCATGACTAGGGCTGATTTGGATGAGGATAGAGAAGCTACCATGGCACGATTTATTGGTGGGCTTAATAAGGAGATTGCTGATAGGGTAGAGTTGCAACATTATGTGGAGCTTGAGGAGTTAGTTCACCTTGCAATTAAGGTGGAAAAGCAACTAAAACCTAGAGGGACAGCAAGGTTTGAATATAAGGGCACTTCGAGTGGGAGGCCACATTGGTCTAATTCTTGGAAAGGAGGTAAGAAAGGTGATGATAAGGTTATTCCCAATGACAACAAAGGGAAAAGCATTTCAAGCAACAAAGACACATCTAAACCCGAAATTAACAAAGAAAAGAATAGAGACATCAAGTGTTTCAAATGCTTGGGGCGTGGCCATATTGCTTCACAATGTCCAAACAAGCGGGCAATGGTGGCTAGAGACCATGGGGAGATTGAAACAGCAAGTGAAGAGAGTGATAATGATGATGAGATACCACAATTGGAAGACGGCAGCGATGATTGCATTGAGGGTCCTATGGGAGGTGAGCTCTTGGTGGCTAGGCGCACACTAAGTGTTCAAATGAAGGAAGATGATACCTTGGAGCAGCAAAGAGACAACATTTTCCACACAAGATGCCATGTACAAGGTAAGACTTGTCTTGTTATTATTGATGGTGGTAGTTGTACAAATGTTGCTAGCACTTTAATGGTTGAAAAATTGGGTTTAAATCTAATTCCACATCCTAGACCTTATAAATTGTTATGGTTAAATAATTGTGGTGAGATCAAAGTGAATAAGCAAGTTGTTGTACCTTTCACAATTGGTAGATATTCAGATGAGGCGCTATGTGATGTAGTGCCAATGCATGCTGGCCATATCTTGTTAGGTAGGCCATGGGAATTTGATACGAGGGCCTTCCATGATGGCTTTCTAAATAGGTACTCATTTGTGAAGGATGGGAGAAAAGTTACTTTGACACCTCTTTCTCCTAAGGAAGTGTATGATGACCAATGTAAGTTGGAAAGAGAGAGGCGTGAGGCTGAAAATAACAAAAAGGAACATGAAAACCCAAAGGGTGAGATTCAGCCTAAAGAGAAAACAAAGGCAAAGGGTAGTTTTTTGGCTAGGGAAAGTGAAGTTAGGCATGCATTTCATTCAAGTTGGATGTTATTTGTTGTTACTTATAAAGATGTATATTTGAACACTACTGAACTTGATCTTTCCTTGCCGAGTGTGTTTGCTAATCTTTTGCAGGAATTTGCTGATGTCTTTCCCGAGGAAATGCCAAGTGGATTACCTCCTCAAAGAGGGATAGAACATCAAATAGACTTCATACCCGGGGCTTCCATACCAAATAGACCAGCCTATAGAAGTAATCCAGAGGAGACAAAGGAGCTTCAAAGGCAAGTGGAAGAACTGATGTCAAAGGGGTATGTGCGTGAGAGCTTAAGTCCTTGTGCGGTTCCAGTGATTTTGGTTCCAAAGAAGGATGGCACATGGAGAATGTGTGTGGATGTTTATGATATGCTTGATGAGTTGCATGGTGCATGTTTGTTTACTAAGATTGATTTGTGTTCTGGTTATTATCAAATTTGCATGAAAACTGGTGATGAGTGGAAAACGGCTTTTATGACTAAATATGGTCTATATGAGTGGTTAGTTATGCCGTTTGGGCTTACAAATGCACCTAGTACTTTTATGAGGTTGATGAACCATGTCTTGCGTGAGTGTCTTGGTAAATTTGTGGTTGTGTATTTTGATGATATCTTAGTTTATTCCAAGTCCATTGATGATCATGTCATGCATGTGCGTAGGGTTCTAGACATTCTTAGGGTAGAAAAATTGTATGCCAATTTGAAAAAGTGTGCTTTTTGCATGGATAAAGTTAATTTCCTTGATTTTGTTATTAGTTCAAAGGGGCTCGAGGTTAATGTGGAGAAAGTGAAAGCAATTAGGGCGTGGCCAACACCTAAAAACATTAGCCAAGTTAGGAGTTTTCATGGCTTGGCTAGTTTCTATAGGAGGTTCATTAAGGACTTTAGTAGTATAGCTGCACCTTTGAATGAAATTGTCAAGAAAAATGTTGGGTTTACTTGGGGTGATGCACAAGAACATGCTTTTAATATGCTTAAAGATAAGTTGTGTGCTGCTCCTTTGTTGGTTTTACCTAACTTTGACAAAACCTTTGAGATTGAGTGTGATGCTAGTGGCATTGGGATTGGGGCTGTTTTGATGCAAGAAGGCAGACCTATATGCTATTTTAGTGAAAAACTAAATGGAGCAGCCCTTCGGTACCCAACCTATGACAAAGAACTCTATGCTTTGGTTCGAGCCTTGCAAACATGGCAACACTATTTATGGCCCAAAGAATTTGTCATCCACACGGATCATGAGAGTTTGAAGCATCTCAAGGGGCAAGACAAACTGAACCGAAGACATGCTAAGTGGATGGAGTTCATTGAGACATTCCCATATGTGATCAAATACAAGAAAGGTAAGGAGAATGTGGTTGCTGATGCACTATCTCGAAGGTATGCCTTACTTACTTGATGCAATAAAGACAAGAATTACAAATGATCCTTTAAGCTTTCAAGGAGGTCCAATGACAAGATCCAAGTCCAAAAGTATGCAAGAAGCTTTGTTGGGCTTAATTAAAGACATTTGGAGTGTTCAAACACAACAAGGCTCAGTCAAGATTTAGGATTGCAAAAAGGATCCAAAATCATCAATTTAGTGCAATAAGTTTGGGCTGAACTCATAGGTCCAATAAGATTCATTTGAAGCCTTTTTTTTTTATTTTCATTTTATTAGGTTTTCTCTTAAGTTATGGTGTGATTAGTTGTCTTTTAGAGTTACAAAATAGATGCACATAATTAGTCATAATTTGGAGTTACAAAATGGATGCACATAATTAGTTGTCATTTGGGAGTTACAAAATGAGTGACATCAATGTAAAAACAGCCACTTTTAATAAGTTTTAAGGGGAATTAAAGGGGGAAACGTGGGGAAGCTCAAAAGACATCCATTTAGGTTTCTTTGTCTTGTTTTGGCTATAAATATCAAAGCCAAATTCATTTGTAAATATAGAATTTTGAATGATAATCTTTGTTTGCTCTTTGTGAGTGTTTTTGCTTAAGTTCTTGCATGAACTTTGAACTTATCAAACTATTTTTAGTTTGTGGCGTTCTCTAACCAAAATCTTGTGTTTGATTCTTAACTTATCAAATCATACTTGGTTTGTGGCGTTTGGACTTGAATTCAAGTGCTAGTTTCATTGTTGGAACTAGTTTTTTTCCTAACTTCACTTGAGGAGATCCTTGGGTTTTGGAATCATCTTGATTGGAGGGTGTTTTCTTGCATTCCATATGTATCATAACTCATTAGTTATTGGGGTGTGTGGTTGCTAAGATGATGATTTCCTATCATTACTACTTTTGATTCTAAATTGCTGGGCTTCGAGTTCATAAAAGAGTTGTATGTGAGTGATAATGATTTCAGCGGCATGTTTACAACTTGTGCTAATGGGGCTGTTTCTGCTGATTTTTATGTGTTTGAGGGATTTCTTTTCAAGAAAAATCGCCTTTGTATTCCTAATTGTTCTTTGCGGGCTGTATTGGTTAGGGAAGCACATGGGGGCGGTTTAATGGGTCATTTTGGGGTGCAAAAGACTTATGATATTCTGATTGAGCATTTTTATTGGCCATGCATGAAACGTGATGTGCATAAAATTTGTGGTCAATGCATTATGTGTTTGAAAGCTAAGTCCAAACTCCAGATGGACGCCGAGAGCTGTTCATGCTATAATCCTCATGCTGTAAACTCAAGGAGGATATCCTTACTCAAGGCAAGAGAGTTTCTTTAAGCTAAGACCAAAGAGGCACCTCGCCATGGGGGTCTTTCTGCTTCTTTGAAACTCGAATAGCCGAGTTAGTCGAGTTAGCCCTTTTGGATTATAACAGAAACAGATCGTAGCAACAGCTAATTCATTGCCATAGGATAGAGAAGAAGAATAGAGAAATTAGAAAGCCATGAAAGATAAGAGAAAGATAAGTATTTTATTCCTTGCACAACTTGAATTACAAGAGAGACGAATCCTCCTTTATATAGGAGAAGAGGAACTCTCTCAAAATACACGCTAACCCTAAGAGATTGCCATCTGGCAATCTTATCTTACATGACTCTCAATCCTTATCTCTTAATTACACATGTGAAGGAATATATTCCTTCTTACAAGACTCCAAAACATGCTGACATATATGTCCAAACGACTTTAATAATAATCGACTTTAATAATGGAGACCCTAATAATGACATATAAGGCCAAAACATGTAAGGCCAAACGACTCTTAATGATGGGGATCATAATATAGAATCTTGCTGTTGGGAGTGCATCATGACATCACTTGTTTTGTCTGTTTGTGGACCCACACTCTGAGTAGTTATCATCAGAATCATCTGAGTCACTATCTCTATAGCTTCGACGCCTTCTTCTTGATGGGTTGGGCCTGCTAGTTGGACAAGGCCTAGAAGGCCTTAAAGGTGTCATTTGGGCCAAAAAGTCGAGGTACGGGAGAAGAGATTCTTCTAGTTGTGACCATGGTTCCTGAAAGGCTGGATTTATTGACATTGAAGACGTAGCTTCAGATTGTTGTCTAGCTGGAGATGACTGTATTGAAGAAGTAGAAGTGAACAGCCGTCTTTGATTCGAGGATTGTCTTTGCATGTTGATGACTGGAATCACCTCATTAGCTGTATGATTTAGCTCATTCCCTTTGTGAAGTAAAGCATGTTTAATGACAAGGGCATCTCTTCAAAATGTCCGGGGAGAGTTCTCCATTCTGTAATGTCCGTTGAAACAGTGTCATTTGAGTTGTGTCGCTGATGGAGAAAGAGGATGGTATGGTAGGTTAAAGCCTTATCATGATTTGCCATGTGGAGAAGACTGCTTGGTTCACCAACCTTCCGAGCCCTGTATTGCCATGCCTGTTGATTGTCAAATAGTAGGAAAAATTGCCAGTCGGATGTGACTCATTCTCTTCTCCCGTGTAAGAACCATAAGGTTTGTAACAATGGTAGTTCTACAGGAAGATGATACAGACATGTGAGGTACCGGAGATACCAGAATCGCTCGGAAGTTGAAGGAGACGTTTGTAATAGTGGGGAAAAGTTTCCAAGGGAATGAGGCGTAAAAGTCTTCCGGATTTGGTACGATAGTCCGATAGAAGGCTAAGATACGCCTATAGACCCAAAGTTCAAATTCTTGCATAGACATACCTTCAAAGTTGATTTGGGTGCACAGTCCTGGGACTAAATTGTGCCATAAAGATAAAGAAAGAAGGACTAGGAGGATCCATAAAAGATTTGGATAATCGGGATAGAAAGTCAGGGATAACATTTTTATCACCTTGAATGTGTTGTACTTCAAAATCATATTGGGAGAACCACTCTTTCAGGCGAAGCAGTTGTTTATCAGGGATTTGTCGTCCCTTGAATTCCAGAATGCGAGGGAAATTAGAATTGTCCATTCTAATTAAAAAATGTCTTGAGGCCACAAAGAATTCGCACTTCTGAATTGCATATTTTACCACCAGAATTTCCTTAATATTTGAATGATAATGAAGTTCACTGTCCTTGAATTGTCCTGACACGTGTCTGCATAGTGACTCCTTATTTTCCTATTTTTGGAGGAGAATAGCACCCCAAGCGTAGTCACTTGCATCAGTCTGAAGAATCAGCTGTGCGTCATCAGCAGGAATAGTGAGGGCTTGAGTCTTTTGGGCCAACTGTTTTAATATCTTAACAGCTTCAGTATGGGCCTGAGTCCATGGGCCCGCATTTTTCTTCAACTGTGCAATCAGGGCCTTTGTATGGGCCGCGGCCTTTGGAATAAAGTCTCGCATGTAATTGATGATCCCCAGAAACTGTTGGATCTGTTTTTTGGATAGATTCTCACTGGGGAAATGCCGCAATTCTTGAGCTAAATGTGAGCCTGCTTCATACTGCCCATTTTTTAGCTTGAGCCCAAGAAAGTCAACTTCAGTTTGTCCAATGTAAGACTTTTTTTCTGAAAGCATTATCCCGTAGGAATGGACTAAACTGTGAAATCTTCTGAGAAGATCATCATGCTCTTTAGCTGACTTTGAGAAAAGTAGGATATCATCGATGTAAATGATACAAGTATCCAGGATTGATTCAAAAATTCGGACCATCGCCTTCTGGAAGATGGAAGGAGCTGTTTTAAGCCCAAAAGGCATAACAGTCCATTGGTACTGAGCATCTGGGATGCAGAAGGCGGTCTTGTATCTTTCTTCAGGGTGAATACCCAACTGCCAGAATCCTGACTTCAGATCGAACTTAGAGAAATAGGTTGCTCCTTGAAGACGAATCAATAGAGAAGAGATTTTAGGAATTGGAAATTTTCATCCGAAAGAAAATGATTCAGGGCTTGTAATCAATTACGAGCCTTTTCTTTCCCTCTTAGTTTTTCCGATCTCTTTCTACATAGAATGCTTGGCATGCCCAAGGAGACCGTGTAGGTTCTATCAAGCCTTGTCAAGAAGTTCTTGGCATTCCTGTCTTGCTAAAGCCAAATCAGGATGGAGACATTCCGGGATGGTCGGCTCTAGTGGGGTTGACATCTTCATTTAATTTGAAGGGGAGAGTGATGAAGAAGTCCGGGTTCTTGTATAATGGAGAAGGGTGATAGAAGTTTCTATGAGAATCAAAGACAAAGATGGTATGAACAACCCTTTTAAGTGAGCAAAGTTCAGAGGGACTTCTGCAATGGAGAACTGGTTGGGATTTTGATTATAAGGGAGAAATTCTCGCTTATTCTTAAGCCCTGTTGGCAGGATTTGTAATTTTTCTGCCGCATGATAAGTATCAAACCGAACTAAAAGATCTCTTCCAAACAGATAGGATCCAATGACGTGGATCCATACAACACAGTTAGGGAAGAACTGTATTCCAATCTTTTGTTTAGAGACCATTGTAGTCTGAAAACTTTTGCCATCTGCCGCTGTGAAGTGATAAATCTTTTTTTTCCATGCTGAACTAGGCAGAGCATCAGGATTTAACATCGTACAATGAGATCCCGTATCCATCAAAGCAGTAACGAGGATAGGTTTTTCATATTTGCCAGGTAAGACAAGGATGGATACCAATGGTGTAGGATGAATAGGTTGTGCTGATGTGACTTCTGGTGAAGATGGATTTTCCATACTTTCTGGAGAAGTAGGAATGAATAATGATGTAGAAGAAGAGGAGCTGGTTTGAACTGGTGTAGGTATTTTCCTTGGAGAAGGTATCTCAGGGAAACAGTAAGATATATCTGCAAGGATATAATCGGGAGAAGGTAGAGGTTGCAGCCATTGTAAATCCTCAGAAATTGGTGGAAGGTCTGGCGGTTCTTGTTTTATTTGAAGAGCAGGGCCAATAGTAAGAATAGATGTTTCTTCGTCTGAAGAATTTTCATCATCTGTGCTGTTGTCTGCGTACGGAATGGCAAATAGAGTCTGAGAAGACGCCATTTCTTCTTCTGAGAAAAGAGACTCAAGGTCATGGTCAGATAGATCTTCTGGACATGAATCTTTTAATTGATGAAGAAGAGCAAATACCGATTCGGCTTGTTAGGGCATTTCTTTGCATAGTGCCCTCTTTGGCCACAGATGTAGCACCGATCTGATTTACGCTTGTTTGTCGATTTCCTTTTGAACCAGCGTATCTTCCTTCCCTTTCTTTGCTTGTAATGAGAAGATTCCTTTGAATGAGAAGAAAAATGCTTTTTCTTCTTTGATCTGCAGTCACAGTGTTTCTCTTTGCATTTGATTTGGAGATAATCCCTGTTGCATAAGTTTCTTAGCAATGCTTCTCCTTTTGCAATCTGATATGGACATGGCCAAGCTTAAAGATGGACTTGATGGAGAGGACAATAAGAAAACCAAAGATAAAGCTAAGGATCCATTGAGCATGCTACAAGGCCCAATTACAAGGTCAAGGTCCAAGAAGCTACAAGAAGCCTTAATTGGCTATATGCAAGATCGGGCTAGTCAAGGAAGCCCAATTGGTCATGCTAGGATAGGCCCAAGTAAAGACACATCTGAATGGGCTTTATTTAATGTTTTGCAAGTCCAAATACATGAAGACTAATGTGGGCTAATATTTGGGCTGAAATCTCTTCTTTAAGTTCAGAACAATGTTATTGCCTATTTTTCTTATGTGGCAGCTAGGATTAATAGTTTTACTAGGGTTTATTATGTTAGGTGGCTATAAAAACGCCCCTTAAGTTGTGTTTTGGGAATTCGAATTTTGATAAAATTATAGTAGTTGTTTCCTTTGCATATTTGCTTGAATTCTTGAATTCTTGTTGAATGCATAAACCACTTATCAAGGAATTGATCTATCCTTGTGGCGTGTTAAGGGTTAGGGTTTAAAGAACTTAGTTTTCTTTAGGTTCTGATCTTGATCAACCATACCTTGCAATCCTGATTTAAGCGGTTCTTGGGTTTTGAAACTCAATTTGTTCTTGGGTTTCTAAGATAGTAATTCACGGGTTCATAATCATTAGGGTTCGTGGTTCTAATCCTTGGAGGTTCTTAACATTTGGTATCGAGCTTTGGCTCTTAAATCAGGTTATTTATCCCTTTCTTTAAGTTATTGTTTGTTTTCCTTGAGTTCTTGATATTGTTCTTGAAGTATTCTTGGTATTCTTGAGATCTACATTTTTAGTTCTTGATTCTTGTAGTTTTTGATTCTGATTCAAAAAAAAAAAACGAAACAAGAAAAGAAAAATATCAGATCCGAATTAGCAAAAAAAAAAAAGGAATAGGTCTGATTGGTTTGATTGTCTTTGTTAGTGGAAAAAAAACGTATTTGGTGTTGAAATCATTGTTCTTGGGGTGATTACATAGATATTAGGGTTGTTAAAAGGTTTTGGTGGCTGTTTGGGAAGATTCAAAGGGACATTAAATTCCAATTACCTGAGCCCTATACATACCATCTTATTTGAATTAATTCAGCTCTAAATTCGTTTTTGTCCTTCATTTATTCTCCTCTTTGTGTGTCTTTTGAGTTTGGGCAGATTTGACACATTTAAAGCATAAAGAAAACCTTCTTTGTGATTTTTACTTCCTAAATCTGTTCCTTACATGTCTTATACATCAAATTGAAGTTTTAATTCGTTCTTGAGCTTGTTTCCAATGCTGTTAGAGATTTCCATTCGGGTTGAAACTTGATTGCTTGGTTCTTGAACTTAATTTCTTGTTTCTTTCACCTTATTTTCGTTCCTTTTACATGCCCATTAATTCTTTTTGAGTTCTTCATTGTTCTTGATTCATTAAACACTTGTTCTTGTTACTGTTCCTTCTTTTTTTTTTCTTGACTTTTATGCTTTGCCTCAACTAAGCTTTTTAGATCATAATTCTTGGTGCATTACAAGCATAGTGAAATAACTTGATGTGTGGTTATTGATTCACATAAGAATCCTTGAAAACAAGCTGAGTGGTGTGAGTTTTCAGCCTTGTGTGATCATTGTTGATTGTGCGAAACACGAGTGACCATCCCCATTAATTGAGAGTAAACACGTGAGGGAGTGTTGGTGAGGTCCTTAATTTCCTTCGATTTATTTTTTTTTATTATTATTGCATACTAACTTTTATTGCAGCATGTCAAGTGGTTCTAGTGGAGGTAATAATGTGCCAACTACCGGCAATACCCGCGGCACAAATGCATGAAAATGAGAGAGTGCAAGGTGATCAACTTGATTCGAGGACGAATCATCCTAAAGAAGGAGGGAATGATATGGACATGGCCAAGCTTAAAGATGGACCTGATGGAGAGGACAACAAGAAAACCAAAGATAAAGCTAAGGATCCATTGAGCATGCTACAAGGCCCAATTACAAGGTCAAGGTCAAGGTCCAAGAAGCTACAAGAAGCCTTAATTGGCTATATGCAAGATCGGGCTAGTCAAGGAAGCCCAATTGGTCATGCTAGGATAGGCCCAAGTAAAGACACATCTGAATGGGCTTTATTTAATGTTTTGCAAGTCCAAATACATGAAGACTAATGTGGGCTAATATTTGGGCTGAAATCTCTTCTTTAAGTTCAGAACAATGTTATTGCCTATTTTTCTTATGTGGCAGCTAGGATTAATAGTTTTACTAGGGTTTATTATGTTAGGTGGCTATAAAAACGCCCCTTAAGTTGTGTTTTGGGAATTCGAATTTTGATAAAATTATAGTAGTTGTTTCCTTTGCATATTTGCTTGAATTCTTGAATTCTTGTTGAATGCATAAACCACTTATCAAGGAATTGATCTATCCTTGTGGCGTGTTAAGGGTTAGGGTTTAAAGAACTTAGTTTTCTTTAGGTTATGATCTTGATCAACCATACCTTGCAATCTGATTTAAGCGGTTCTTGGGTTTTGAAACTCAATTTGTTCTTGGGTTTCTAAGATAGTAATTCACGGGTTCATAATCATTAGGGTTCGTGGTTCTAATCCTTGGAGGTTCTTAACATTTGGTATCAGAGCTTTGGCTCTTAAATCAGGTTATTTATCCCTTTTCTTTAAGTTATTGTTTGTTTTCCTTGAGTTCTTGATATTGTTCTTGAAGTATTCTTGGTATTCTTGAGATCTACATTTTTAGTTCTTGATTCTTGTAGTTTTTGATTCTGATTCAAAAAAAAAAAAAAACGAAACAAGAAAAGAAAAATATCAGATCCGAATTAGCAAAAAAAAAAAGGAATAGGTCTGATTGGTTTGATTGTCTTTGTTAGTGGAAAAAAAACGTATTTGGTGTTGAAATCATTGTTCTTGGGGTGATTACATAGATATTAGGGTTGTTAAAAGGTTTTGGTGGCTGTTTGGGAAGATTCAAAGGGATATTAAATTCCAATTACCTGAGCCCTATACATACCATCTTATTTGAATTAATTCAGCTCTAAATTCGTTTTTGTCCTTCATTTATTCTCCTCTTTGTGTGTCTTTTGAGTTTGGGCAGATTTGACACATTTAAAGCATAAAGAAAACCTTCTTTGTGATTTTTACTTCCTAAATCTGTTCCTTACATGTCTTATACATCAAATTGAAGTTTTAATTCGTTCTTGAGCTTGTTTCCAATGCTGTTAGAGATTTCCATTCGGGTTGAAACTTGATTGCTTGGTTCTTGAACTTAATTTCTTGTTTCTTTCACCTTATTTTCGTTCCTTTTACATGCCCATTAATTCTTTTTGAGTTCTTCATTGTTCTTGATTCATTAAACACTTGTTCTTGTTACTGTTCCTTCTTTTTTTTTTCTTGACTTTGCGTTTTGCCTCAACTAAGCTTTTTAGATCATAATTCTTGGTGCATTGCAAGCATAGTGAAATAACTTGATGTGTGGTTATTGATTCACATAAGAATCCTTGAAAACAAGCTGAGTGGTGTGAGTTTTCAGCCTTGTGTGATCATTCTTGATTGTGCGAAACACGAGTGACCATCCCCATTAATTGAGAGTAAACACGTGAGGGAGTGTTGGTGAGGTCCTTAATTTCCTTCGATTTATTTTTTTTTTATTATTATTGCATACTAACTTTTATTGCAGCATGTCAAGTGGTTCTAGTGGAGGTAATAATGTGCCAACTACCGGCAATACCATGCACAAATGCATGAAAATGAGAGAGTGCAAGGTGATCAACTTGATTCGAGGACGAATCATCCTAAAGAAGGAGGGAATGATATGGACATGGCCAAGCTTAAAGATGGACCTGATGGAGAGGACAACAAGAAAACCAAAGATAAAGCTAAGGATCCATTGAGCATGCTACAAGGCCCAATTACAAGGTCAAGGTCAAGGTCCAAGAAGCTACAAGAAGCCTTAATTGGCTATATGCAAGATCGGGCTAGTCAAGGAAGCCCAATTGGTCATGCTAGGATAGGCCCAAGTAAAGACACATCTGAATGGGCTTTATTTAATGTTTTGCAAGTCCAAATACATGAAGACTAATGTGGGCTAATATTTGGGCTGAAATCTCTTCTTTAAGTTCAGAACAATGTTATTGCCTATTTTTCTTATGTGGCAGCTAGGATTAATAGTTTTACTAGGGTTTATTATGTTAGGTGGCTATAAAAACGCCCCTTAAGTTGTGTTTTGGGAATTCGAATTTTGATAAAATTATAGTAGTTGTTTCCTTTGCATATTTGCTTGAATTCTTGAATTCTTGTTGAATGCATAAACCACTTATCAAGGAATTGATCTATCCTTGTGGCGTGTTAAGGGTTAGGGTTTAAAGAACTTAGTTTTCTTTAGGTTATGATCTTGATCAACCATACCTTGCAATCTGATTTAAGCGGTTCTTGGGTTTTGAAACTCAATTTGTTCTTGGGTTTCTAAGATAGTAATTCACGGGTTCATAATCATTAGGGTTCGTGGTTCTAATCCTTGGAGGTTCTTAACATTTGGTATCAGAGCTTTGGCTCTTAAATCAGGTTATTTATCCCTTTTCTTTAAGTTATTGTTTGTTTTCCTTGAGTTCTTGATATTGTTCTTGAAGTATTCTTGGTATTCTTGAGATCTACATTTTTAGTTCTTGATTCTTGTAGTTTTTGATTCTGATTCAAAAAAAAAAAAACGAAACAAGAAAAGAAAAATATCAGATCCGAATTAGCAAAAAAAAAAAAGGAATAGGTCTGATTGGTTTGATTGTCTTTGTTAGTGGAAAAAAACGTATTTGGTGTTGAAATCATTGTTCTTGGGGTGATTACATAGATATTAGGGTTGTTAAAAGGTTTTGGTGGCTGTTTGGGAAGATTCAAAGGGATATTAAATTCCAATTACCTGAGCCCTATACATACCATCTTATTTGAATTAATTCAGCTCTAAATTCGTTTTTGTCCTTCATTTATTCTCCTCTTTGTGTGTCTTTTGAGTTTGGGCAGATTTGACACATTTAAAGCATAAAGAAAACCTTCTTTGTGATTTTTACTTCCTAAATCTGTTCCTTACATGTCTTATACATCAAATTGAAGTTTTAATTCGTTCTTGAGCTTGTTTCCAATGCTGTTAGAGATTTCCATTCGGGTTGAAACTTGATTGCTTGGTTCTTGAACTTAATTTCTTGTTTCTTTCACCTTATTTTCGTTCCTTTTACATGCCCATTAATTCTTTTTGAGTTCTTCATTGTTCTTGATTCATTAAACACTTGTTCTTGTTACTGTTCCTTCTTTTTTTTTCTTGACTTTGCGTTTTGCCTCAACTAAGCTTTTTAGATCATAATTCTTGGTGCATTGCAAGCATAGTGAAATAACTTGATGTGTGGTTATTGATTCACATAAGAATCCTTGAAAACAAGCTGAGTGGTGTGAGTTTTCAGCCTTGTGTGATCATTCTTGATTGTGCGAAACACGAGTGACCATCCCCATTAATTGAGAGTAAACACGTGAGGGAGTGTTGGTGAGGTCCTTAATTTCCTTCGATTTATTTTTTTTTTTATTATTATTGCATACTAACTTTTATTGCAGCATGTCAAGTGGTTCTAGTGGAGGTAATAATGTGCCAACTACCGGCAATACCCGCGGCACAAATGCATGAAAATGAGAGAGTGCAAGGTGATCAACTTGATTCGAGGACGAATCATCCTAAAGAAGGAGGGAATGATATGGACATGGCCAAGCTTAAAGATGGACCTGATGGAGAGGACAACAAGAAAACCAAAGATAAAGCTAAGGATCCATTGAGCATGCTACAAGGCCCAATTACAAGGTCAAGGTCAAGGTCCAAGAAGCTACAAGAAGCCTTAATTGGCTATATGCAAGATCGGGCTAGTCAAGGAAGCCCAATTGGTCATGCTAGGATAGGCCCAAGTAAAGACACATCTGAATGGGCTTTATTTAATGTTTTGCAAGTCCAAATACATGAAGACTAATGTGGGCTAATATTTGGGCTGAAATCTCTTCTTTAAGTTCAGAACAATGTTATTGCCTATTTTTCTTATGTGGCAGCTAGGATTAATAGTTTTACTAGGGTTTATTATGTTAGGTGGCTATAAAAACGCCCCTTAAGTTGTGTTTTGGGAATTCGAATTTTGATAAAATTATAGTAGTTGTTTCCTTTGCATATTTGCTTGAATTCTTGAATTCTTGTTGAATGCATAAACCACTTATCAAGGAATTGATCTATCCTTGTGGCGTGTTAAGGGTTAGGGTTTAAAGAACTTAGTTTTCTTTAGGTTATGATCTTGATCAACCATACCTTGCAATCTGATTTAAGCGGTTCTTGGGTTTTGAAACTCAATTTGTTCTTGGGTTTCTAAGATAGTAATTCACGGGTTCATAATCATTAGGGTTCGTGGTTCTAATCCTTGGAGGTTCTTAACATTCAAGGTCTTTTCTTTTCATGGAGCAGCACTTTCTGTCAAAATATTCTTGTTTTCTTTGTCTGAAAATCAAATTGTAGTCTCCTAGAAACTGCTGACGGATCTGTGCTAGAGCTTGAGTGACAGAACCAAGTTGAACAAATTGAAGCTGTTGATATTCAGACAAGTGAGAAAACCATTCTCGAATGATCTCGGTCAAATCTTTTGGAGGAAGGAGTGAACGACGAGAATCGAGGTGCGCCTAGATTCAGGACATGGACCATTGGGATCTCCATCATTCCTTGTTCCTCTCGGCACGAGGATTTCTAATGGAACAAGGATTAATATAAGGAATCATGAGAAGGCATTTGACAAGCTTGGTCGGTGCCGTTGATGCGTTGCTCGATAATCAAGCGGGACGAGACGTAAATCCACTCGCGAAAGGGAGAAATCATGTTGTTTTCTATCAAGAACTAGGGAAGAGTTAACTGGTCCACCGTAGTCCCAGATTCTATGAGCCAGCTTAACAAAAACAAGGAGAAATGCGTGTAGGCCTGCCTAATAATACTCTGATCCAAATTACTTCATTGTATGCGTCCCGGACATCAAAACGATCGCGTTCCTGCTTTTATTACGCTTGGATTAATAGAAAACAACATGATTTCTCCCTTTCGCGAGTGGATTTACGTCTCGTCCCGCTTGATTATCGAGCAACGCATCAACGGCACCGACCAAGCTTGTCAAACGCCTTCTCATGATTCCTTATATTAATCCTTGTTCCATTAGAAATCCTCGTGCCGAGAGGAACAAGGAATGATGGAGATCCCAATGGTCCATGTCCCTAACTGGGCGACCTCGATTCTCGCCGCTCACTCCTTCCTCCAAAAGATTTGACCGAGATCATTCGAGAATGATATCAATGCTCGATCAACTGATTTCATCTCATTCGAGAATAATATCAATATTCGATCAATTAATTTAATTTCCTTGCATTTGTCCAAGCAATGGATCTGTTCCTATGCTTGTCGCTTATACGCTTTCACTCGACACTCGTGCTTATGCTCCCCAAATAGAACCAAACCATCATACTACACAAAGATTAGAAAGAGAGGCACAAAAGAAAGGAAAGAAATCGCAAGTTCTTTCTTTCTTCTCCGTGACGGCTAGGTGTAAGGATCAAATGGAATTGATTAAGACACTAGGGTAGATAAAGAACACAAAATAAAGATTCGATCAAAATCATTCGAGAATGATATCCATGCTCGATCAAATGATCAACTAATTAATTTCTTTGCATTTGTCCAAGCAATGGATTTGTGCCTATGCTTGCTTAGGTTATACGCGCTTTCACTTGACACCCATGCTTATTCTCCCAAATAAAACCAAACCATCATCAATCGAACAAAGATTAGAAAGAGTGGCACAAAAGAAAGGAAAGAAATCACAACTTCTTTGTTCTTCTCCGCACGGTCACGTAAGGATCAAATCGAATTGATTTAGACACAAAAGAAAGGAACGCGAGCGATAATTCATATTTTTGATTTCCCACAAGATAGAAAACTGAAATAATAGCTCATTAGTCTTAAATATTCGGTTGCATGCAGTTTTTATGGTGCGACATCCCTCATTCCATAAGCTAAAGAAACTAGAAACTAAATACAAATTAATAAATAAAGAAAGAATAATAAATTAAAGTCAAATCAAGAACTAGGGAAGAGTTAACTGGTCCACCGTAGTCCCAGATTCTATGAGCCAGCTTAACAAAAACAAGGAGAAATGCGTGTAGGCCTGCCTAATAATACTCTGATCCAAATTACTTCATTGTATGCGTCCCGGACATCAAAACGATCGCGTTCCTGCTTTTATTACGCTTGGATTAATAGAAAACAACATGATTTCTCCCTTTCGCGAGTGGATTTACGTCTCGTCCCGCTTGATTATCGAGCAACGCATCAACGGCACCGACCAAGCTTGTCAAACGCCTTCTCATGATTCCTTATATTAATCCTTGTTCCATTAGAAATCCTCATGCCGAGAGGAACAAGGAATGATGGAGATCCCAATGGTCCATGATGCAATAAAGATAAGAATTACAAATGATCCTTTAAGCTTTCAAGGAGGTCCAATGACAAGATCCAAGTCCAAAAGTATGCAAGAAGCTTTGTTGGGCTTAATTAAAGACATTTGGAATGTTCAAACACAACAAGGCTCAGTCCAAGATTTAGGATTGCAAAAAGGATCCAAAATCATCAATTTAGTGCAATAAGTTTGGGCTGAACTCATAGGTCCAATAAGATTCATTTGAAGCCTTTTTTCTTTATTTTCATTTTATTAGGTTTTTCTTAAGTTATGGTGTGATTAGTTGTCTTTTAGAGTTACAAAATAGATGCACATAATTAGTCATAATTTGGAGTTACAAAATGGATGCACATAATTAGTTGTCATTTGGGAGTTACAAAAATGAGTGACATCAATGTAAAAACAGCCACTTTTAATAAGTTTTAAGGGGAATTAAAGGGAGAAACGTGGGGAAGCTCAAAAAGACATCCATTTAGGTTTCTTTGTCTTGTTTTGGCTATAAATATCAAAGCCAAATCCATTTGTAAACATAGAATTTTGAATGATAATCTTTGTTTGCTCTTTGTGAGTGTTTTTGCTTAAGTTCTTGCATGAACTTTGAACTTATCAAACTAATTTTAGTTTGTGGCGTTCTCTAACCAAAATCTTGTGTTTGATTCATAACTTATCAAATCATACTTGGTTTGTGGCGTTTGGAGTTGAATTCAAGTGCTAGTTTCATTGTTGGAACTAGTTTTTTTTAACTTCACTTGAGGAGATCCTTGGGTTTTGGAATCATCTTGATTGGAGGGTGTTTTCTTGCATTCCATATGTATCGTAACTCATTAGTTATTGGGGTGTATGGTTGCTAAGATGATGATTTCCTATCATTTGGTATCAGAGCTTGCTTCAAGTTGAGGTTTGCTTATCTTTGTGTTTTGTGTGTTATTAAAGTTTCTCATCTTCTTTATTTTTTTTGTGCCAAATTCTTCTTGTTTCAATATTTTCCTTCTAAGTACTCATTTTTTTCAAAGTTTACACCTTTGTGCGCATAAAGTAAAACTTCGTTGTCCCTTGCTAAAAGAAAATTGTGTTGTTCATAATTTCTTTTCACTTGTGTTATTATCATTAAAAAAAAAAAGAATCACCAGATCAAAAAAAAAAAAAAAAGAGAAAGTTTGGGCGGCATAGAAATCCTATTCTATTATTTTATTTTATTGCTTTCTTGTGTCTAGCTACTTTAAATTTGGCCTGACCTAACAAAATCTAGACCAACCTTTTTTTTTTTTCTTCTTTTCACTCCATTGAATTGCCATAATCTGATTTGGTTTGTTTAGGTGATTAGTTCATCTAAGAACCTAAAGCAAAAGCAAGAGAGGTAAAAGGCAATAGTGGTGAGACTAGCATCGAGAAAAGCCAAAACTTTGAGTGAAACACGAGCGAGTGTTTTTGTGAGGCTATACTAACTTGTTTTTCAGGTTTTTCACGCAATGTCAAAAGAACAAGTTTCAAGTAGTGTTGGAGCATCCATTGAGCAAACTTTGCAAGCAATGCAAAAAGAGTTTGAAAGAATGTATAGGCGAATGGATGATGTTGTTGAAAGTGTGAGAAGGCAAGGTGAAACTATTACAAGAATTCAAAACGAGCCTAGAAGAGAAAGGCAACTAGCCTTTGAACAAGAGGATTATGATGCCGAAGATGATTTGGAGGATGACCAAGCAACCACTTTTGGTGGAGATGACCATCCTAGGAGACACAATAGGAGATCAAGGCAAGATGGTGTAGATCGCAACCTAGGCAGCATCAAATGAAAATTCCTTCCTTTCAAGGAAAGAATGATCCTGATGTCTACTTGGAATGGGAGCAAAGGTGGAGATGATCTTCGAATGCCATAACTATTCGGAGGAGAAAAGGTAAAACTTGCTGCCATTGAGTTTTGTGATTACGCTAGTGTTTGGTGGCATCAATTGTGTAGGGAAAGGAGACGAAATGGAGAAAGACCCGTAGGGTCATGGATGGAGATGAAACGCATCATGAGGAAGAGGTTCATTCCTAACTATTACTATAGAGATTTGCATCAACGATTGCAAACTCTAAGGCAAGGAACCATGAGTGTGGAGGAGTACCACAAAGAAATGGAAATGGCAATGATTAAAGCAAATATGGAGGAGGATAGAGAGGCCACCATGGCAAGATTCTTGAATGGTCTAAACAAGAATATTGCTGATCTTGTGGAGTTGCAACATTACGTGGAGCTTGAGGACATGGTGAATGTGGCCATGAAAATTGAAAGGCAACTCAAGCAAAAAGGTGCAAGTAAGTTTGATTCTAAACTTAATTCGAGTTCTAGTTCTTCTAATTGGAAATCGAATTGGTGTAAAAAGGATGATAAATTTGCTAAGCCTAAAGTGGATGAGAATAAGAATAAAAATGAAATAGGCAGCAAAAACAAAGTTGAGAATCAGGCTAATCAATCTAGAAGCTTGAAGTGTTTTAAGTGTCTTGGACATGGTCATTATGCACGTGATTGCCCTAATAAGAGGACCATGATTGTTAGAGATGGAATTGTTGAATCTGAAAGTGAAAATGAAAATGATGATGAGAATGATGACATGCCAACTTTAGAGGATGTTAGTGATGTTGAGTATGCTAAAGGGGATGTGTTAGTAGTACAACGCACACTTAGTTTGCAATGTAAACACGATGAACATCGAGAGCAGCGTGAGAATTTGTTTCATACTCATTGTTTAGTTGCTAATAAGTTGTGTAATATGATTGTTGATAGTGGAAGTTGTACTAATGTTGCTAGTACTTTGCTTGTGGAGAAATTGAAATTACCAACTACCAAACACCCAAGGCCTTACAAGTTGCAATGGTTGAATGATAGTGGTGTTATGAAGGTAAATAAGCAAGTGCTAATTTCTTTTTCCATTGGGAGATATAAGGATGAGGTGCTTTGTGATGTGGTTCCCATGTATGCCGGACATGTTTTATTGGGAAGACCTTGGCAATATGATAGGCGTGTGATTTATGATGGGTTCAAGAATCGATATTCCTTGATTATTGATGGACAAAAGTTCAATCTTGGACCATTACCTCCCAAGGCCATTTTGATGATCAAGTGAGAATTAAACAACAATATGAAGAGCTTGAATCTTCATATGGGGAATATCAGGGGAGGGAGCAAGAAATAGTGAAAAAGAAAAAGGTGAGGTAAGTGGTAAAAGTGAGTGTAATGGGAAACACAAGGTGAGAGAAAACAAGGGAGATGAGAGTGAAAGAAAGATGAATGTGTATGCAAAGCCAAGTGATGTGAGGAGAACACTAACCTTGAGGTAGCCCTTACTTGTACTCATGTACAAGGAAGTTTTGATGATTTCTAATGATCTTAATAAGGATTTGCCTTGTGTTGTTCTTGAGCTTTTGCAGGAATATGAAGAGCTTTTTCCCGAAGATGTGCCTAAAGGATTACCACCAATTCGAGGAATTGAACATCAAATTGATTTCATTCCGGGTGCAAGCATACCTAATAGGCCAGCATATAGATGCAACCCCGAGGAGACAAAAGAAATCCAAAGGCAAGTGAGTGAGCTTATGGATAAGGGGTACGTAAGAGAAAGCATGAGTCCTTGTGCGGTTCCTGTAATTTTAGTGCCTAAGAAAGACGGTTCATGGAGGATGTGTGTTGATTGTCGTCAACAAAATAACGGTAAAGTATCGCCATCCTATACCTAGGCTAGATGACATGTTGGATGAATTGCACGGTGCTTGTGTGTTTTCTAAAGTGGATTTAAAATCCGGATATCATCAAATAAGAATGCGTGAGGGTGATGAATGGAAAACCGCTTTCAAAACAAAACATGGATTATATGAGTGGTTAGTCATGCCGTTTGGTTTAACTAATGCTCCAAGTACTTTTATGCGATTGATGAATCATGTTTTGCGCTTTCATTGGAAAGTTTGTAGTGGTTTATTTTGATGATATTCTTGTGTATAGCAAATCTTTAGATGAGCATGTAATACACTTAAAGCTGGTTTTTGATGTGTTAAGGCAAGAGACATTATATGCTAATCTTAAGAAATGCACTTTTTGCACTAATGAAATTACTTTTCTTGGATATATTGTTAATGACAAGGGAATTCATGTTGATCAAGAAAAGTAAAAGTAATTAGAGAGTGGACAAAACCTACTAGTGTGCATGATGTTAGGAGTTTTCATGGTCTTGCTAGCTTTTATAGGAGATTCATTAAGGATTTCTCTACAATTCACTGCACCTTTAACTGAATGCATTAAAAAGAATGTGGGTTTCAAGTGGGGAAAAGAACAAGATGATGCTTTTAACTTGCTAAAAGAAAAACTTAGTTCAGCACCTTTACTTGCTTTGCCCGACTTTGCTAAAACCTTTGAGGTTGAGTGTGATGCAAGTGGAATAGGTATTGGTGGAGTCTTGATGCAAGAAGGAAGACCAATTCGCGTTCTTTAGTGAGAAGCTAAGTGGAGCAAGTCTAAACTACCCAACTTATGACAAAGAGTTTTATGCTTTGGTCAGAGTTTTAGAGACATGGCAGCACTATCTTTGGTATAAGGAATTCATTATACACACCGACCATGAATCTTTGAAATATCTCAAAGGACAAGGGAAGCTAAGCCGTAGGCATGCTAAATGGGTGGAATTTATTGAATCCTTTCCATACATCATCAAGTACAAACAAGGTAAAGAGAATGTTGTTGCCGATGCTCTATCTAGAAGGTATGCTCTAATTTCTACACTTGATGCAAAATTATTGGGTTTTGAGTTCATTAAGGAATTATATAATTCAGACCATGATTTTGCTAATGTATATGGGGCATGTGAGAGAGGGGGGTTTGACAAGTTCTATAGACATGATGGTTTTCTTTTAAAGAAAATAAGTTATGCGTGCCTCAATCTTCTTTAAGAGAGTTGCTTGTGAGGGAGGCACATGGTGGGGGTTTGATGGGGCACTTTGGTGTGAGAAAAACTTTAGATGTTTTAGAAAATCATTTCTTTTGGCCACAAATGAAAAGAGATGTTCAAAAAATATGTGAGAGATGCATCACTTGTAAACAAGCTAAATCTAAAGTGATGCCTCATGGGTTGTATACTCCACTTCCCATACCTAATGAACCTTGGGTAGACATTTCTATGGACTTTGTTCTAGGATTACCTAGGTCAAGGGGAGGGAAAGATTCTATTTTTGTTGTTGTTGACAGGTTTAGCAAAATGGCACATTTCATTCCATGCCACAAGACAGATGATGCAACTCATATTGCGGGGTTGTTCTTCAAAGAAATTGTAAGATTGCATGGGGTTCCAAGGACAATTGTCAGTGATAGAGATGTCAAGTTCCTTAGCCACTTTTGGAAGACACTTTGGAGCAAGATGGGAACAAAGCTTCTATTCTCAACAACTTGTCATCCACAAACGGATGGACAAACGGAGGTGGTTAATAGGACTCTCTCACAACTATTGAGGGCAATAATTCAAAGAAATTTGAAGAATTGGGAAGAATGTTTGCCACATGTTGAGTTTGCATACAATAGGAGTATTCATGGTACAACAAATTGTTCACCTTTTGAGATTGTATATGGGTTCAATCCATTAACTCCAATGGATTTATTGCCATTACCCATTGATAAGGCTAATTTTGAAGGCAAGCAAAAAGCTGAATTTGTTAAAAGCTTACATGAGAATGTGCGTACTCAAATAGAGAAAAGAAATCAACAATATCAAAAGCAACACAACAAGGGGAGAAAGAAAGTTGTATTTGAACCGGGTGACTGGGTTTGGGTACATTTGAGAAAGGAAAGATTTCCAAGCCAAAGGAAGTCTAAATTAATGCCAAGAGGGGATGGGCCATTCCAAGTTCTTGAAAGAATTAATGACAATGCCTATAAGATAGATTTTCCAAGTGAGTATGGCAATGTGAGTGCTTCTTTTAATGTTGCTGATCTTTCTTTATTTGATGTAGGTGATGAAGTAGACAATGAGGCTGATTCGAGGACGAATCCTTACGAGGAGAGAGGGAATGATGCAATAAAGATAAGAATTACAAATGATCCTTTAAGCTTTCAAGGAGGTCCAATGACAAGATCCAAGTCCAAAAGTATGCAAGAAGCTTTGTTGGGCTTAATTAAAGACATTTGGAATGTTCAAACACAACAAGGCTCAGTCCAAGATTTAGGATTGCAAAAAGGATCCAAAATCATCAATTTAGTGCAATAAGTTTGGGCTGAACTCATAGGTCCAATAAGATTCATTTGAAGCCTTTTTTCTTTATTTTCATTTTATTAGGTTTTTCTTAAGTTATGGTGTGATTAGTTGTCTTTTAGAGTTACAAAATAGATGCACATAATTAGTCATAATTTGGAGTTACAAAATGGATGCACATAATTAGTTGTCATTTGGGAGTTACAAAAATGAGTGACATCAATGTAAAAACAGCCACTTTTAATAAGTTTTAAGGGGAATTAAAGAGAGAAACGTGGGGAAGCTCAAAAAGACATCCATTTAGGTTTCTTTGTCTTGTTTTGGCTATAAATATCAAAGCCAAATCCATTTGTAAACATAGAATTTTGAATGATAATCTTTGTTTGCTCTTTGTGAGTGTTTCTGCTTAAGTTCTTGCATGAACTTTGAACTTATCAAACTAATTTTAGTTTGTGGCGTTCTCTAACCAAAATCTTGTGTTTGATTCATAACTTATCAAATCATACTTGGTTTGTGGCGTTTGGAGTTGAATTCAAGTGCTAGTTTCATTGTTGGAACTAGTTTTTTTTAACTTCACTTGAGGAGATCCTTGGGTTTTGGAATCATCTTGATTGGAGGGTGTTTTCTTGCATTCCATATGTATCGTAACTCATTAGTTATTGGGGTGTATGGTTGCTAAGATGATGATTTCCTATCAGTCCATGTCCTGAATCTGGGCGCACCTCGATTCTCGTCGTTCACTCCTTCCTCCAAAAGATTTGACCGAGATCATTCGAGAATGATATCAATGCTCGATCAACTGATTTCATCTCATTCGAGAATAATATCAATATTCGATCAATTAATTTAATTTCCTTGCATTTGTCCAAGCAATGGATCTGTTCCTATGCTTGTCGCTTATACGCGCTTTCACTCGACACTCGTGCTTATGCTCCCCAAATAGAACCAAACCATCATACTACACAAAGATTAGAAAGAGAGGCATAAAAGAAAGGAAAGAAATCGCAAGTTCTTTCTTTCTTCTCCGTACGGCTAGGTGTAAGGATCAAATGGAATTGATTAAGACACTAGGGTAGATAAAGAACACAAAATAAAGATTCGATCAAAATCATTCGAGAATGATATCCATGCTCGATCAAATGATCAACTAATTAATTTCTTTGCATTTGTCCAAGCAATGGATTTGTGCCTATGCTTGCCGGTTATACGCGCTTTCACTTGACACCCATGCTTATTCTCCCCAAATAAAACCAAACCATCATCACTGAACAAAGATTAGAAAGAGTGGCACAAAAGAAAGGAATCAATAGGAGTTAAAGGATTAAAACCATATACAATTTCAAATGGTGAAGTGTGTGTAGTGCTATGAACAGCTCTATTATATGCAAATTCAACATATGGCAACAAATCCTCCCAAGATTTTAAATTCCTAGAAATCAAAGCACGAAGCAATTGAATCAAAGTCCTATTAACAACTTCAGTTTGTCCATCTGTCTGTGGATGGCAAGTAGTAGAATAAAGCAATTTAGTTCCTAACTTACCCCATAGCACACGCCAAAAGTGACTTAGAAATTTAACATCTCTATCACTAACAATGGTCTTAGTGATAGAGACCATTTATATAGGAGAAGGGGAAACGTCAAGATAAACTTAAGACCACCAATTCTTACCACCTGGCAAGACTACTATGCTTAATGCATGCGCATTAGAAAGGAATATATTCCTTTTCATAAAGAAGTAAAACATGTGACATAAAAAGCCAAAATATCTACTTTAAGTACAATAATATAGAGCATCTTCTTAGTGGAGCATCTTGCTTTATCTACTTTAAGTACAATAATATAGAGCATCTTCTTAGTGGATCATCTTGCTTTTTGTGAGTGGCTTATCCGATCCTCACCAAATACGCTTATTGGTGGGTCCATGTTCTGAGTAGTCTTCATCAGAGTCATCTGACTCACTTATGTCATAATTATGACGAATGCGTCGTGATGGGCCAGGTGTGTCAGATGAATAGCATCGAGGAGATTTTCTAGATATTTCTTGAGACAATAATTGAGAATCTGATGGAGGAGGTTCTTCTGGTTGTGACCATGGCTCTAGGAAAGCTGGGTTCATCTCCATTGATGATGTGGCTTCATTTTGATGACTGGATGAGGTTGAAGGTGTTGAAGAAGTAGGAGAAATTAGCTGCCACATAAGAAAAATAGGCAATAACATTGTTCTGAACTTAAAGAAGAGATTTCAGCCCAAATATTAGCCCACATTAGTCTTCATGTATTTGGATTTGCAAAACATTAAATAAAGCCCATTCAGATGTGTCTTTACTTGGGCCTATCCTAGCATGACCAATTGGGCTTCCTTGACTAGCCCGATCTTGCATATAACCAATTAAGGCTTCTTGTAGCTTCTTGGACCTTGACCTTGTAATTGGGCCTTGTAGCATGCTCAATGGATCCTTAGCTTTATCTTTGGTTTTCTTGTTGTCCTCTCCATCAAGTCCATCTTTAAGCTTGGCCATGTCCATATCATTCCCTCCTTCTTTAGGATGATTCGTCCTCGAATCAAGTTGATCACCTTGCACTCTCTCATTTTCATGCATTTGTGCCGCGGATATTGCCGGTAGTTGGCACATTATTACCTCCACTAGAACCACTTGACATGCTGCAATAAAAGTTAGTATGCAATAATAATAAAAAAAAAATCGAAGGAAATTAAGGACCTCACCAACACTCCCTCACGTGTTTACTCTCAATTAATGGGGATGGTCACTCGTGTTTCACACAATCAAGAATGATCACACAAGGCTGAAACTCACACCACTCAGCTTGTTTTCAAGGATTCTTATGTGAATCAATAACCACACATCAAGTTATTTCACTATGCTTGCAATGCACCAAGAATTATGATCTAAAAAGCTTAGTTGAGGCAAAACGCAAAGTCAAGAAAAAAAAAGAAGGAACAGTAACAAGAACAAGTGTTTAATGAATCAAGAACAATGAAGAACTCAAAAAGAATTAATGGGCATGTAAAAGGAACGAAAATAAGGTGAAAGAAACAAGAAATTAAGTTCAAGAACCAAGCAATCAAGTTTCAACCCGAATGGAAATCTCTAACCAAACAGCATTGGAAACAAGCTCAAGAACGAATTAAAACTTCAATTTGATGTATAAGACATGTAAGGAACATATTTAGGAAGTAAAAATCACAAAGAAGATTTTCTTTATGCTTTAAATGAAGGACAAAGAGGAGAATAAATGAAGGACAAAAACGAATTTAGAGCTGAATTAATTCAAATAAGATGGTATGTATAGGGCTCAGGTCATTGGAATTTAATGTCCCTTTGAATCTTCCTAAACAGCCACCAAATCCTTATTTATGTAGGATTGTGAAAATCTCCCTAAACCTTTTAACAACCCTAATATCTATGTAATCACCCCAAGAATAATGATTTGAACACCAAATACGTTTTTTCCACTAACAAAGACAATCAAACCAATCAGACCTATTCCTTTTTTGTTTTTTTTTGCTAATTCGAATTTGATATTTTTCTTTTCTTGTTTCGTTTTTTTTTTTTGAATCAGAATCAAAAACTACAAGAATCAAGAACTAAACAATGTAGATCTCAAGAATACCAAGAATACTTCAAGAACAATATCAAGAACTCAAGGAAAACAAACAATAACTTAAAGAAAAGGATAAATAACCTGATTTAAGAGCCAAAGCTCTGATACCAAATGTTAAGAACCTCCAAGGATTAGAACCACGAACCCTAATGATTATGAACCCGTGAATTACTATCTTAGAAACCCAAGAACAAATTGAGTTTCAAAACCCAAGAACCGCTTAAATCAGATTGCAATGTATGGTTGATCAAGATCAGAACCTAAAGAAAACTAAGTTCTTTAAACCCTAACCCTTAACACGCCACAAGGATAGATCAATTCCTTGATAAGTGGTTTATGCATTCAACAAGAATTCAAGAATTCAAGCAAATATGCAAAGGAAACAACTACTATAATTTTATCAAAATTCGAATTCCCAAAACACAACTTAAGGGGCGTTTTTATAGCCACCTAACATAATAAACCCTAGTAAAACTATTAACCCTAGCTGCCACATAAGAAAAATAGGCAATAACATTGTTCTGAACTTAAAGAAGAGATTTCAGCCCAAATATTAGCCCACATTAGTCTTCATGTATTTGGACTTGCAAAACATTAAATAAAGCCCATTCAGATGGGCCTATCCTAGCATGACCAATTGGGCTTCCTTGACTAGCCCGATCTTGCATATAGCCAATTAAGGCTTCTTGTAGCTTCTTGGACCTTGACCTTGTAATTGGGCCTTGTAGCATGCTCAATGGATCCTTAGCTTTATCTTTGGTTTTCTTGTTGTCCTCTCCATCAAGTCCATCTTTAAGCTTGGCCATGTCCATATCAATAACTTAAGAAAAACCTGATAAAAATGAAAATAAAAAGGCTTCAAATGAATCTTATTGGACCTATGAATTCAGCCCAAACTTATTGCACTAAATTGATGATTTTGGATCCTTTTTGCAATCCTAAATCTTGGGTTGAGCCTTGTTGTGTTCGAACACTCCAAATGTCTTTAATTAAGCCCAACAAAGCTTCTTGCATCCTTTTGGACTTGGATCTTGTCATCAGACCTCCTTGAAAGCTTAAAGGATCATTTGTAATTCTTGTCTTTATTGCATCAATAAGGTTGGACTCTTGTTTTCATGCATGAGTTGCATTTCCATTTTGGACCTTTTGGTGCATGCCTTTGCAATGGAATCTCATGGCAGCCTTGATTCATATCACCTTGTATGGAAAAGGTTCTCTCGTTGCTGCATGTCTTTGAGAGGTTCGGAATGTAAGACTCTCCTAACAACTCCACAAGAGGGTTGTCATTCTCCTCCGCATCATACTCCTCAACATCTTCATTGTTACTTTCAGATTCATAGCCGTAAGAATCCTCCTCACTCGGGTGTTACTTTTTGGGCATTCACTAGCAATATGCCCACGTTCTTGGCACTTGTAACAAGTCCTCTTGAATCCTTCTTGCTTAAAACTAGATTTTCCACTTTGAAACTTTGAAGGATTAGTAGAAGAAAGTTGTTTAGAAGAGCTAGAAGAAGACTCACTCTTCCTAAAAGGTATGTATGGTTTATATGGAGTCTTGACGCCACTTGTGTTCGCCTTAGGCTTCTCCTGTTTCACTTGTGCTTCCACCTTCCTAGCTACTTTCACAACTTCATCAAAAGTAGAAAAGCTCATAAGATCTACCTTGTGAGAGATGGGTTGCCTCTCAAATTCACGAACATACTCATCAACACTGAGATCGCCTTGAGTTAGTCGAGTTAGCTTGACATATTGATCTTGCTCATACTCACGCGGTACCCAATGCCTCTCCATTTTCTTCTTGAGTTTCTCCCATGACTCGATCTTTTCTTTCTCTTCTCTTCGTCTCTTGGCTTTTAGATTGTCATACTAAAGCCCAGCAAGCTTTGTTAATCTAAGGACAGCCATCTTACACCTCCTCCTATCATCAAAGTCTTTATAATCAAAGACACTTTCCATTCTTCGAACCCAATCTAAGAAGTTTTCCGGATCACTTGAGCCATCAAATTCAGGAAGTTCCAATTTGAAACTCCTATCTTCTTCTTGAAAATTTCGATAGGTAGGATTCCCACCGGAGCTTGCTGTGTTCTCCAAGTCTCCAACACGTTCTCCCATCTTTAAGGATAGTTCCGCAATGGCATCCATCCTAGCTTCATGTTTCCTCAAGTCTCCTTGTAGCTCACGAAGTTGCTTCATGATAGCAGCCAACATTTCAGAATTAGACTGATTTGTTTCCATTACAATAGCGTGCAATTTTAATCAACCAAGAAAAATATCAAACGGACTTCAAAAATTTTGTAACTTTACAATCACAAAACTCTCAAAGAGAAAAACAATTTAAACTCAAGAAACACTCAAAAATCTTCAAGAACAAGGGAGATACGAATCAAAACCTTCAGACCTGTTTTCAGCAACGTAATCTGTTTTTTTTTTTGTACGAAACTCACACTCTCCAAAGCTTAAGCTCTAATACCAATTGATGTGGAAAAGGAATAGGATCGTTTTTGGAATGAGTTTGAGTACTTTGAATGGTAGTGAACAAATAAAAGAACACGACACTAAGTAAAGCACTCTCAAACTTCTACTCTCAAACACTAAGTAGTAAGAGCAAAAGGGCGTGTAAACACAAAGTAAAACACTTAGAACAATTTCAACAAAGAAATCAGATTTGTTTTCAACTCTCAATGCCTATAACACTTGGCCATAGATAAACTCTTCAACTTCCTCCTAAAAACTGACCAACTACAAGGATTCACATTCCCTTGTAACATCCCTAATTAAACAGCAAATAAAAGTGCTAAATAAAGAAAATCTTTGTAACGGCTATTAAAGGCTGATTACAAAGGTTTTATTACACACTAAAGACTGAAATTCCAACAGCAAATTAAACAAAGAATAACT
Source organism: Ricinus communis (assembly GCF_019578655.1). Taxonomy (NCBI): domain Eukaryota; kingdom Viridiplantae; phylum Streptophyta; class Magnoliopsida; order Malpighiales; family Euphorbiaceae; genus Ricinus; species Ricinus communis. The sequence continues at coordinate 21,849,709 of NC_063258.1, forward strand.
CCAAAAATGATGCAACCAAGGATGCATCTAAGTCAACTAGCATGGATCCACTAGCCTATGAAGGACCAATGACACGAGCAAGGAGTAAAAAGTTCAAGCAAGCCTTAAATTCTTACTTGGAGCATGTTTTGAAGATGGCTAATGATGGTGCTTTTAATGAAGATAACAACGCCTTGAAGATAGTGACATTAATTGCTATTAATGAAGCTTAAACTTGCATTGGGCCGCACATTAGGGTTTCTAGAAGCATTGGGCCGCACCCTAAGCATTGGGCCGCACATTAGGGTTTCTAGAAGCATTAGGCCGCACCCTAAGCATTGGGCTGCACATTAGGGTTTCTAGAAGCATTGGAGGTCTCACCTAACCCTAGGGCAGCCACCACTTATGCTTAGAGAAGGAGGCAGCCGCACATTAGAAGTCTTTTAGGGTTTGATTCTTTATTGCTTATCTCTTAGTCCTTTTTAGGGTTAGAATCATTTCAAAACTCTATAAATAGAGCTATGTATTTCGGCTAAAGGACATAAGATCAATATACATTTCTGAATGAAGTTTTATTTGAGTTGTTAACTCTTATTCCTTAAGGTGTTCCTTATTGAATTTCTTGAGATTAAATTAACTTGTTTGTTTTAGTTTCACATCTACATGTTTGATCAATCAATTAACTTTTTATTAGTTTCTTGAGTTGTTTGAACATTCTTCATCTATTTATAACTAAAGGGCTTAGTAGTTCTATTGCTAAGTTTGTTAGTTCCATAATCAATTGCAAACTTTCAAGTTAGATCTTGGGGCGACAAATTCGAACTTATTGGTAAGGGTGCTTCCTCTTAAATAGGGAGAGCGTTTATCAGTTTGATTTTCTCACCATTACTTATCTTGGTGTTTGAACGTATCCGGTTCGAATTCGTATCATTTGGTATCAGAGCCAAACTTGTTAGTTGGTTCATTTTTTTTCAATTAAAGAGTCTGTCTTCTATTTCATCTCAATTTTTGTTCGCATCATTATAAATAAAAAAGAAAGTATACTATTTTCATTGTTGCCCGCATACAAAGGCAGATTTCCAAAAAAAATAAAAAAAGTGAAGGAACGGAAAACTAACCCTAACCATTTGTGTTGGGTAGTTCTCGAAGAATTGACTCTTGATTAATTCATTTCGCAATTCCTTTTAATTAATTGGAGCTGTTCTTCATTCTTATAATTCTGATTTGGGTAATTTTGTTTGTTTTCTCTTAAAAAGCTTTTCTTTTGGGTTAATTGAGTCTTGTTCGATTAGTTGTAAGCTTGTTTTGTTCACACGCTTATAATTCGTTTTATTGATTCACGAGTGTTCTATTGAACTTCAGAATTAATAAACGTTAAGAGGTTGTGAAAAACTTGTTCTAGTGATTACTAGAACAATTTGATTTAATTTCTATAAGGAATTTAATTCTTTGTGAGTGAAACACGTGAGGGAGTGATCTTTTCTTGTTTTGCCTTTAACTATAAGAAATCTCCAGAGTATAACACTTGATCACGTCCTTTTTTTTGTTTTCTTTCCTAGTCTTTTGGTTTAACCATGTCATCTGAACCATCATTGACTTTGGAAAATTTAGCTTACACATTGAGAGATGTAGTAGAACATATGACAAAACAATTTCAAAAACAAGATGACAAATTAACTAGGTTATTGAATGATATGCCTAAAACGTCTAAAGGGGATGGTTCTGATAATGACCAAGAAAGTGAGTCTAAAGGGTCTAGACATAATCTCCAACCCAAAATTGACACTAATTTGGGTAGCATTAAGATGAAAATACCATCTTTTCATGGTAAGAGTGACCCTGAAGTTTATTTGGAGTGGGAAAAGAAGGTTGAAAGGGTTTTTGAATGTCATAACTATAGTGAGTCTAAAAAGGTTAAACTTGCTGTTGTTGAATATTGTGATTATGCTGCCATTTGGTGGGATCAATTGGTGAGTGGTCGTAGGCGTCATGGGGAACACGAAGTTGGTTCATGGGATGAGGTTGAACGCATTATGCGTAAAAGGTTTGTGCCATCGCACTACTAAAGGGATTTGTACAACAAGTTACAAAATCTAGTACAAGGTAGTAAGAGTGTTGAGGAGTATTGGCAATCTATGGAGATAGCTATGATTAGAGCCAATATAGATGAGGATAAGGAAGCCACAATGGCAAGATTTTTGCATGGTTTGAATCGTGATATTGCTAACATAATTGAATTACAGCATTATGTAGAGATGGAGGATATGTTGCACATGGCCATAAAGGTGGAAAAGCAATTAAAAATCAATAGCAGAAGTGCTGCATGGAAAGGGAGCAACCAGCCCCCTAACAAGGGTCGTGAGGCATCAAAGGACATCAAGCCAGCCCCTAAATTTGATGTTAACGCTAAACCAACGACGCAAAGTGACCTCAAATCAAAGAAAGTTGATATGGACATGGCCAAGCTTAAAGATGGACTTGATGGAGAGGACAACAAGAAAACCAAAGATAAAGCTAAGGATCCATTGAGCATGCTACAAGGCCCAATTACAAGGTCAAAGTCCAAGAAGCTACAAGAAGCCTTAATTGGCTATATGCAAGATCGGGCTAGTCAAGGAAGCCCAATTGGTCATGCTAGGATAGGCCCAAGTAAAGACACATCTGAATGGGCTTTATTTAATGTTTTGCAAGTCCAAATACATGAAGACTAATGTGGGCTAATATTTGAGCTGAAATCTCTTTTTTAAGTTCAGAACAATGTTATTGCCTATTTTTCTTATGTGGCAGCTAATTTCTCCTACTTCTTCAACACCTTCAACCTCATCCAGTCATCAAAATGAAGCCACATCATCAATGGAGATGAACCCAGCTTTCCTAGAGCCATGGTCACAACCAGAAGAACCTCCTCCATCAGATTCTCAATTATTGTCTCAAGAAATATCTCGAAAATCTCCTCGATGCTATTCATCTGACATACCTGGCCCATCACGCCGCATTCGTCATAATTATTACATAAGTGAGTCAGATGACTCTGATGAAGACTACTCAGAACATGGACCCACCAATAAGCGTATTTGGTGAGGATCGGATAAGCCACTCACAAAAAGCAAGATGATCCACTAAGAAGATGCTCTATATTATTGTACTTAAAGTAGATAAAGCAAGATGCTCCACTAAGAAGATGCTCTATATTATTATACTTAAAGTAGATATTTTGGCTTTCTATGTCATATGTTTTACTTCTTTATGAAAAGGAATATATTCCTTTCTAATGCGCATGCATTAAGCATAGTAGTCTTGCCAGGTGGTAAGAATTGGTGGTCTGTAAGTTTATCTTGACGTTTCCCCTTCTCCTATATAAAGGAGGGTTCGTCGAATAAACACTTATCTTTCTTATCTTTCATGGCTTTCTAATTTCTCTCTATTCTTTTCTCTATCCTATGGCAATGAATTAGTTGTTGCTACGATCTATTTCTGTTATAATCCAAAAGGGCTAACTCGACTAACTCGGCTATTCGAGTTTCAAAGAAGCAGAAAGACCCCCATGGCGAGGTGCCTCTTTGGTCTTAGCTTAAAGAAACTCTCTTGCCTTGAGTAAGGATATTCTCCTTGAGTTTACAGCATGAGGATTATAGCATGAACAGCTCTCAACGTCATCCTGGTATCAGAGCCTCTGGTTTAGAGAAGAAGAAACTCATCTACAAACATGGAAACAACTTCAAATCCTATTGTCCAAACCTCTTCTCTCTCATTACCTACTTCATGTAAACAGTACATTACAGATAAGATCGATAACCTAGTAGAAATATCCCATATTCCAGAAACCGCTCAAATTCAAAATTCTCTTGTCCCAATTCTCAACCCTTATGCTGTCTTCCGACGCAACCAGTCTTTCTCTAGACAACTGAGACATATTATTTCCAGACCATCTGTCAACATAAAAAAATATGTACAATCATCTTCTCTTTCTTAGTGTGTTCTTTCTTCTGTAACCACTGAACAGTATGTGACTTTAGAAATTCCATCTCACTTCATTCAACAATGGAAGCAACAAAAATATACCCATCTCCATTTTGGTGCCATCAGACTTGTACTTTCCTATCATGGAAGACAAGGACTTCCAGTCACTGCCAGACTTTCTTTGTTAGATACTCGTTATCTAAACTATGAACATGCTGTGATTGGCTCTATTGTCACAACTCTTAATGCAGGAAGCGTAGTACTTACGTTTTTTCCTAATTTTAATATGTCTTTAGAAGATCCACATCTCAGTCAAGCCCTGAAAGTACAGGTACAAATCACAGGCGCAGATCAAGTTGCTGATACAATCTCAGCTACTCTTCATCATCGCTAGTCTACAGTTACAAGACCATGCCATTAACCTACAGACTCGGCCTTTCTAACGGTGATGCGCTTTCATCTTTGGCCGATAGTGGTCTCACTCCTACAATAGTTCAAACTCCCGGACAACTGCCCCGTGAAGAGTTGGAAAAGTTAATCCCTTCCCGTGTGGATTACAAACTATGAAAAATCGCACTAAGCTCTCGACTGCATAAAAACAGGATCCTATTTTTATCGTGCAACTTGACAAGACTGTTAAAGTCTCTTATTTGTCCTCCACAAATGACATCCTCTTCAACTCCTCATTCTATTTCCATGATCCAACCAAGTAAGGAGGACTTACGAGAAAAAGATTCCCATTCATAGTTTCCAGTCGGGATGGGTGGGAAGTATATGTTTCTAAGATCAATGGACACTTTATCTGGGATTGTGATCCTTCTATGTGTGATCCCGGATGTGCTTGTCAAGAAGATTTTGATGATCTTGAAACCAGACCCAAAGGAAACAAAACTTGGAGAAGGAAACATGCTTGTACTGGTCCACGTCAGCATGATAAGGATGATGATCAGCCCAAGAAAGCTAGTCCTTGGATCGGACTCCCTCCGGAAAAGAACAAACCCATGACTGAAGATGACTATTTACAAAGATGCTTCCAAATCTTGAAAGAAGAAGGACTCTTGACCTGTCCTCCTCCACCAGTCGTTTGTTCTTGCTCCTTTGAACCAGTTAAAGTTCCAGAGGTAGCCGCGGTTCCTTGCTTCATGATAAATTCCGAAGATTTTCCACCTTTGGAAAGAAAGGAAAATGAGCAATCAAAGATACCTGCATGACCTTTTATTGCAAAAGATACAGTACAACCTGCAGGTACTTTAGCTCCTCTCTCAGCTGTAGAAGAAGTCTTAAATTGGCAAACCAATAACGTCAAGTACTCGGAATCGATTCAAGAAGATTGATAATAGACTTTCACAAGTCTATGAAAAAACAAGTTCTATTGAAGCTCATGTCACTTCTTTCAGACAAGAAGCCTTGCAATTACATACAAAGCTTTCATTCAGGCTGTCCAAACTTGAGCAAGAAATGCAACAGATACTAGCATCTCAGCCTACATCACCTCTATTCTTGCAAAAGAACAGAGAAATCTTAAGGCTGAAGGAGCAGCTCAGAGAAATAGAGAGAGATCTTTATCCTACAAAACATCCTGTCTCCTCTCCACTCAATTTTCCTATTTCTACACCTCATCCTTTTATGTCTTCGGTTGTACCCTTCAAACAATATGCCACAGTTTCAGATTTGGTGCCCAGAGCATCCAAGCCAGCAAAAAGGGTATCTTCTAAAACTTCATCCTCTTTCTCACAACCTACAAAAGACAAAGGACCTGCAAAGCCACAGTTTGCCATACAGCATACAACTCCTATCTCAACTGCCTCATCAGAGTCGTATATTTCAGATTCAGATCTGATAGGAAATCATCATCTTAGCAACCACACACCCCAATAACTAATGAGTTATGATACATATGGAATGCAAGAAAACACCCTCCAATCAAGATGATTCCAAAACCCAAGGATCTCATCAAGTGAAGTTAGGAAAAACTAGTTCCAACAATGAAACTAGCACTTGAATTCAACTCCAAACGCCACAAACCAAGTATGATTTGATAAGTTAAGAATCAAACACAAGATTTTGGTTAGAGAACGCCACAAACTAAAAATAGTTTGATAAGTTCAAAGTTCATGCAAGAACTTAAGCAAAAACACTCACAAAGAGTAAACAAAGATTATCATTCAAAATTCTATCTTTACAAATGGATTTGGCTTTGATATTTAATGCAGCCTGAAATTCAACGCATGATGACAGAGACTCACAGAGATATCACTCATATTTCTCTCGGGGAAATTTGGCAATTCACTCTAGCCACTCTGGACAAGATGTGTCAGAGCATCTGGATTTAACATGGTACAATGAGAACCAGTGTCCAAAAGTGCAGTAACAGGGACAGGCCTGTCATATTTGCCAGGAAGGATGTGAATAGAAACCAGGGGTGTAGGATGAATTGGTTGTGCTGTGGTGATTTCTGGAGATTCTGGAGAAAAAATATTTTTCTTCTTATTCCAAGGAATCTTCTCATTACAAGCAGAAAAAGGGAAGAAAGATACGCTGGTTTAGAAAGAAGTCGACAAACAAGCGTAAATCAGATCGGTGCTACATCTGTGGCCAAAGAGAAGAGATCTAGAAGCCCACTATGTTCATATGTCCAAACTCTAATATGAACTCGCTGGGCCCAACAGTGATGATCTCAAATATACTTTTGTCAGCTCTCTGCCTGAAGAAATGCAGCTTGAAATTCAACGCATGATGACAGAGACTCACACGGCTCCTTCTATTTTTCAAAGGGCAATGATCCGGATTTTTAAACCACTTCTGGATACTTGTATCATCTATATAGATGATATCCTTCTCTTTTCTAAATCTGTCAGGGGACATGAAGAGCTTCTTCAGCGTTTTCACAGAACCTAAATGGATGTCTTTTGAGCTTCCCCACGTTTTTCCCTTTAATTTCCCTTAAAACTTATTAAAAGTGGCTGTTTTTACATTGATGTCACTCATTTTTGTAACTCCAAATTATGACTAATTATGTGCATCTATTTTGTAAAAACCTAATAAAATGAAAATAAAAAAAGGCTTCAAATGAATCTTATTGGACCTATGAGTTCAGCCCAAACTTATTGCACTAAATTGATGATTTTGGATCCTTTTTGCAATCCTAAATCTTGGACTGAGCCTTGTTGTGTTTGAACACTCCAAATGTCTTTAATTAAGCCCAACAAAGCTTCTTGCATACTTTTGGACTTGGATCTTGTCATTGGACTTCCTTGAAAGCTTAAAGGATGCATCATTCCCTCTCTCCTCGTAAGGATTCGTCCTCGAATCAGCCTTAGTGTCAACTTCATCACCTACATCAAATAAAGAAAGATCAGCAACATTAAAAGAAGCACTCACATTGCCATACTCACTTGGCCAATTTATCTTATAGGCATTGTCATTAATTCTTTCAAGAACTTGGAATGGCCCATCCCCTCTTGGCATTAATTTAGACTTCCTTTGGCTTGGAAATCTTTCCTTTCTCAAATGTACCCAAACCCAGTCAATTTTGGCTCAAATACAACTTTCTTTCTCCCCTTGTTGTGTTGCTTTTGATATTGTTGATTTCTTTTCTCTATTTGAGTACGCACATTCTCATGTAAGCTTTTAATAAATTCAGCTTTTTGCTTGCCTTCAAAATTAGCCTTATCAATGGGTAATGGCAATAAATCCATTGGAGTTAATAGATTGAACCCATATACAATCTCAAAAGGTGAACAATTTGTTGTACCATGAATACTCCTATTGTATGCAAACTCAACATGTGGCAAACATTCTTCCCAATTCTTCAAATTTCTTTGAATTATTGCCCTCAATAGTTGTGAGAGAGTCCTATTAACCACCTCCGTTTGTCCATCCGTTTGTGGATGACAAGTTGTTGAGAATAGAAGCTTTGTTCCCATCTTGCTCCAAAGTGTCTTCCAAAAGTGGCTAAGGAACTTGACATCTCTATCACTGACAATTGTCCTTGGAATCCCATGCAATCTTACAATTTCTTTGAAGAATAACCCCGCAATATGAGTTGCATCATCTGTCTTGTGGCATGGAATGAAATGTGCCATTTTGCTAAACCTGTCAACAACAACAAAAATAGAATCTTTCCCTCCCTTTGACCTAGGTAATCCTAGAACAAAGTCCATAGAAATGTCTACCCAAGGTTCATTAGGTATGGGAAGTGGAGTATACAACCCATGAGGCATCACTTTAGATTTAGCTTGTTTACAAGTGATGCATCTCTCACATATTTTTTGAACATCTCTTTTCATTTGTGGCCAAAAGAAATGATTTTCTAAAACATCTAAAGTCTTTCTCACACCAAAGTGCCCCATCAAACCCCCACCATGTGCCTCCCTCACAAGCAACTCTCTTAAAGAAGATTGAGGCACGCATAACTTATTTTCTTTAAAAAGAAAACCATCATGTCTATAGAACTTGTCAAACCCCCCTCTCTCACATGCCCCATATACATTAGCAAAATCATGGTCTGAATTATATAATTCCTTAATGAACTCAAAACCCAATAATTTTGCATCAAGTGTAGAAATTAGAGCATACCTTCTAGATAGAGCATCGGTAACAACATTATCTTTACCTTGTTTGTACTTGATGATGTATGGAAAGGATTCAATAAATTCCACTCATTTAGCATGCCTACGGCTTAGCTTCCCTTGTCCTTTGAGATATTTCAATGACTCATGGTCGGTGTGTATAATGAATTCCTTATACCAAAGATAGTGCTGCCATGTCTCTAAAACTCTTACCAAAGCATAAAACTCTTTGTCATAAGTTGGGTAGTTTAGACTTGCTCCACTTAGCTTCTCACTAAAGAACGCGAATTGGTCTTCCTTCTTGCATCAAGACTCCACCAATACCTATTCCACTTGCATCACACTCAACCTCAAAGGTTTTAGCAAAGTCGTGCAAAGCAAGTAAAGGTGCTGAACTAAGTTTTTCTTTTAGCAAGTTAAAAGCATCATCTTGTTCTTTTCCCCACCCTGAAACCCACATTCTTTTTAATGCATTCAGTTAAAGGTGCGAATTGTAGAGAAATCCTTAATGAATCTCCTATAAAAGCTAGCAAGACCATGAAAACTCCTAACATCATGCACACTAGTAGGTTTTGTCCACTCTCTAATTACTTTTACTTTTTCTTGATCAACATGAATTCCCTTGTCATTAACAATATATCCAAGAAAAGTAATTTCATTAGTGCAAAAAGTGCATTTCTTAAGATTAGCATATAATGTCTCTTGCCTTAACACATCAAAAACCAGCTTTAAGTGTATTACATGCTCATCTAAAGATTTGCTATACACAAGAATATCATCAAAATAAACCACTACAAACTTTCCAATGAAAGCGCGCAAAACATGATTCATCAATCGCATAAAAGTACTTGGAGCATTAGTTAAACCAAACGGCATGACTAACCACTCATATAATCCATGTTTTGTTTTGAAAGCGGTTTTCCATTCATCACCCTGAAGCATTCTTATTTGATGATATCCATATTTTAAATCCACTTTAGAAAACACACAAGCACCGTGCAATTCATCCAACATGTCATCTAGCCTAGGTATAGGATAGTGATACTTTACCGTTATTTTGTTGACGGCACGACAATCAACACACATCCTCCATGAACCATCTTTCTTAGGCACTAAAATTACAGGAACCGCACAAGGACTCATGCTTTCTCTTACGCACTCCCTTATCCATAAGCTCACTCACTTGCCTTTGGATTTCTTTTGTCTCCTGGGGTTGCATCTATATGCCGGCCTATTAGGTATGCTTGCACCCTGAATGAAATCAATTTGATGTTCAATTCCTCGAATTGGTGGTAATCCTTTAGGCACATCTTCTGGCAAAATAGCTCTTCATATTCCTGCAAAAGCTCAAGAACAACACAAGGCAAATCCTTATTAAGATCATTAGAAATCATCAAAACTTCCTTGTACATGAGTACAAGTAAGGGCTGCCTCAAGGTTAGTGTTCTCCTCACATCACTTGGCTTTGCATACACATTCATCTTTCTTTCACTCTCATCTCCCTTGTTTTCTCTCACCTTGTGTTTCCCATTACACTCACTTTTACCACTTACCTCACCTTTTTCTTTTTCACTATTTCTTGCTCCCTCCCCTGATATTCCCCATATGAAGATTCAAGCTCTTCATATTGTTGTTTAATTCTCACTTGATCATCAAAATGGCCTTGGGAGGTAATGGTCCAAGATTGAACTTTTGTCCATCAATAGTCAAGGAATATCGATTCTTGAGCCCATCATAAATCACACGCCTATCATATTGCCAAGGTCTTCCCAATAAAACATGTCCGGCATACATGGGAACCACATCACAAAGCACATCATCCTTATATCTCCCAATGGAAAAAAAAATTAGCACTTGCTTATTATTTACCTTCACAACACCACTATCATTCAACCATTGCAACTTGTAAGGCCTTGGGTGTTTGGTAGTTGGTAATTTCAATTCTCCACAAGCAAAGTACTAGCAACATTAGTACAACTTCCACTATCAACAATCATGTTACACAACTTATTAGCAATTAAACAATTAGTATGAAACAAATTCTCACGTTGCTCTCCATGTTCATCGTGGTTTACATTGCAAACTAAGTGTGCGTTGTACTACTAACACATTCCCTTTAGCATACTCAACATCACTAACATCCTCTAAAGTTGGCATGTCATCATTCTCATCATCATTTTCAATTTCACTTTCAGATTCAACAATTCCATCTCTAACAATCATGGTCCTCTTATTAGGGCAATCACGTGCATAATGACCATGTCCAAGACACTTAAAACACTTCAAGCTTCTAGATTGATTAGCTTGATTCTCAACTTTGTTTTTGCTGCCTATTTCATTTTTATTCTTATTCTCATCCACTTTAGGCTTAGCAAATTTATCATCCTTTTACTCCAATTCGATTTCCAATTAGAAGAACTAGAACTCGAATTAAGTTTAGAATCAAACTTACTTGCACCTTTTCGCTTGAGTTGCCTTTCAATTTTCATGGCCACATTCACCATGTCCTCAAGCTCCACATAATGTTGCAAGTCCACAAGATCAGTAATATTCTTGTTTAGACCATTCAAGAATCTTGTCATGGTAGCCTCTCTATCCTCCTCCATATTTGCTTTAATCATAGCCCTTTCCATTTCTTTGTGGTACTCCTCCACACTCATGGTTCCTTGCCTTAGAGTTTGCAATCGTTGATGCAAATCTCTATAGTAATAGTTAGGAATGAACCTCTTCCTCATGATGCGTTTCATCTCTATCCATGACCCTACGGGTCTTTCTCCATTTCGTCTCCTTTCCCTACACAATTGATGCCACCAAACACTAGCGTAATCACAAAACTCAATGGCAGCAAGTTTTACCTTTTTCTCCTCCGAATAGTTATGGCATTCGAAGATCATCTTCACCTTTTGCTCCCATTCCAAGTAGACATCAGGATCATTCTTTCCTTGAAAGGAAGGAATTTTCATTTTGATGCTGCCTAGGTTGCGATCTACACCATCTTGCCTTGATCTCCTATTGTGTCTCCTAGGATGGTCATCTCCACCAAAAGTGGTTGCTTGGTCATCCTCCAAATCATCTTCGGCATCATAATCCTCTTGTTCAAAGGCTAGTTGCCTTTCTCTTCTAGGCTCGTTTTGAATTCTTGTAATAGTTTCACCTTGCCTTCTCACACTTTCAACAACATCATCCATTCGCCTATACATTCTTTCAAACTCTTTTTGCATTGCTTGCAAAGTTTGCTCAATGGATGCTCCAACACTACTTGAAACTTGTTCTTTTGACATTGTGCGAAAAACCTGAAAAACAAGTTAGTATAGCCTCACAAAAACACTCGCTCGCGTGTGTCTCTCAATTAAAATGTCACACCGCTCGTGGTTTCACTCCAAAGTTTTGGCTTTTCTCGATGCTAGTCTCACCACTATTGCCTTTTACCTCTCTTGCTTTTGCTTTAGGTTCTTAGATGAACTAATCACCTAAACAAACCAAATCAGATTATGGCAATTCAATGGAGTGAAAAGAAGAAAAAAAAGGTTGGTCTAGATTAAGTTGTTAGGTCAGGCCAAATTTAAAGTAGCTAGATACAAGAAAGCAATAAAATAAAATAATAGAATATGATTTCTATGCCGCCCAAACTTTCTCTTTTCTTTTTTTTGATCTTGTGATTCTTTTTTTTTAATGATAATAACACAACTGAAAAGAAATTATGAACAACACAATTTTTTTTTTTTAGCAAGGGACAACGAAGTTTTAATTTATGCGCACAAAGGTGTAAACTTTGAAAAGAATGAGTACTTAGAAGGAAAATATTGAAACAAGAAGAATTTGGCACAAAAAAAATAAAGAAGATGAGAAACTTTAATAACACACAAAACACAAAGATAAGCAAACCTCAACTTGAAGCAAGCTCTGATACCAAATGATAGGAAATCATCATCTTAGCAACCACACACCCCAATAACTAATGAGTTATGATACATATGGAATGCAAGAAAACACCCTCCAATCAAGATGATTCCAAAACCCAAGGATCTCATCAAGTGAAGTTAGGAAAAACTAGTTCCAACAAACAAGATTTTGGTTAGAGAACGCCACAAACTAAAAATAGTTTGATAAGTTCAAAGTTCATGCAAGAATTTAAGCAAAAACACTCACAAAGAGCAAACAAAGATTATCATTCAAAATTCTATCTTTACAAATGGATTTGGCTTTGATATTTATAGCCAAAACAAGATAAAGAAACCTAAATGGATGTCTTTTGAGCTTCCCCACGTTTTTCCCTTTAATTCCCCTTAAAACTTATTAAAAGTGGCTGTTTTTACATTGATGTCACTCATTTTTGTAACTCCCAATTGACAACTAATTATGTGCATCCATTTTGTAACTCTAAATTATGACTAATTATGTGCATCTATTTTGTAAAAACCTAATAAAATGAAAATAAAAAAGGCTTCAAATGAATCTTATTGGACCTATGAGTTCAAATTCCAAACTTATTGCACTAAATTGATGATTTTGGATCCTTTTTGCAATCCTAAATCTTGGAGTGAGCCTTGTTGTGTTTGAACACTCCAAATGTCTTTAATTAAGCCCAACAAAGCTTCTTGCATACTTTTGGACTTGGATCTTGTCATTGGACCTCCTTGAAAGCTTAAAGGATCATTTGTAATTCTTGTCTTTATTGCATCAAGATCTGTCTCGGGCCTCGAACTTCAACGATCTAGTTCTTACTCTTCCGACTAAGAAACTAGATCCTCTGCTTCCACAAATTGAATCCCGTGTACTAGGTTCTCATGTGTTAATGAACACACAACAAGAACCAGACCTCACAGAAGAGCCGGACTTCACAGAGACTAAGATCGAGAATCCCTCGCCCGTAAACTTCTCTCCCTCCAAAACCAGCCTCCGGTCCTTGGTTTTCTCAGATACAGTGCCACCATCACAATGGAGAAATAAAATCTTAGAATTCAATGCTTGGCTTGATCTCCGGGATGATAAATCCTCGCCTAATCTCCAAGCAGTCCTAATCAATTCACATCAAGATTTACCGCACTTTACGAGAATGGTTCTCCCATTTATCCGAGTATCAAAGGATACAATTTGTTCAACTTGGTTCTGTTGCTCAAGCTCAGCGCATATTCACCAACAATTTTGGGTGATTACAATTTAATCTCGCATAATGTAAACAAGAATATTTTGATCGCAGATGCTGTTCCATGAAGAGAAAAGATCTAGAAACCCACTATGTTCATATGTCCAAACTCTATTATGAACTCACTGGGCCCAACAGTTGATGATCTCAAATATACTTTTGTCAGCTCTCCTCAAGAAATGCAGCCTGAAATTCAACGCATGATGACAGAGACTCACAGAGATATCACTCATATTTCTCTCGGAGAAATCCGGCAATTCACTCTAGCCACTCGGACAAGATGTGTGAACAGCAGAAACTATTCAAAAAATTGCAAAGGAGAAGCGTTGCTAAAGAACTTATGTAATGTGATTATCTTCAAATCAAATGCAAAGAGAAACACCATGGATCGCAGATCAAAAGAAAAACATTTTTCTTCTTATTCCAAGGAATCCTCTCATTACAAGCGGAAAAGGGAAGAAAGATACCGGTTCGGAAAGAAGTCAACAAACAAGCGTAAATCGGATCGGTGCTACATCCGTGGCCAAAGAGGACACTATGCAAAGAAATGTCCTAACAAGTCAAACAAACTGTTGCTCTTCTTCATCAATTGAAAGATTCATGTCCGGAAGATCTATCTGACCATGATCTTGAATCACTTTTTCAAAAGAAGAAATGGCTTCTTCCCAAACACTCTTTGCCTTTCCTTGTTCGGATTCCAGTGATGAAGATTCTTCCGATGAAGAAACTTCAATCTTAACCATAGGACCTACACTTCAAGTCAAAATTGAACCTCCGATGTAATTCACGCTGACTCGGACTCGAAAATTTTCACCGGTTATCTCCTTTACCATCACCGTAAACCATCCTTGCAGATATAGCCTACTTCATTCCCGATGAACCACATCCCTACATAATACCTACACCAAGATGTACCCAACTCTTCTTCCTCAACACTATCTATTCCTAGTTTTCCGAAAACATAGGAAGTCCATCTTCTCCGAATCTCCGAAATCACCACAGCACAACCAGTTTCATCCTACACCCCTGGTTTCTATTCACATCCTTCCGCAAATATGACAGCCCGCTCCTACATCGCACTATTGGACACTAGTTCTCATTGTACCATGTTGAATCCAGATGCTCACCAAATTTCGGCCTTGGAGAAAGAAAATTTATCATTTCCAAAATTTCAAGTAAAAGATTTCAAACTACGATGGTCTCAAAAATAAAGTTGGAATACAGCTCTTCCCAGACCGCATCGTATGGATCTATGTCATTGGATCTTACTTATTTGGTAGAGATCTTCTTGTCGGATTCGACACCTATCATGTCATGGAGAAACTTCAAATTTTGCCAACAGGACTTAAGTATAAGCGTCAGTTTCAACCTTATACTCAAAGTCCCAATCAATTCTCCATAACAGAGGTCCCATCCGATTTTGCACATTTAAAAGAATTATTTGTGCCATACGCTCGACTCCCACTTGAGTTTCCACCATCCCTCTCCTCCGCATGTAAATCCAAATTTCTTCATTACCCTTCCTTTCAAGCTAAATGAAGATATCCAACCAAAGCCAGTCATCCCGGAATGTCTCCTTCCGACTTAGCTTTGGCAAGACAAGAATGTCAAGAACGCTTCAACAAGGTTTAATTGAACCAACCTAGTCTCCTTGGGCATGTCAAGCATTCTATGTGGAAAACGAATGTAAAAGTTAAGGAAAGAAAAGGCTTGTGATTGACTATAAGCCTTTAAATCATTTTCTTCGGATGATAAGTTTCCAATTCAAAATCTCTTCCCTACTAGTTCGTCTTCAAGGAGCGACTCTCTTCTCAAAGTTTGACTTAAAGTCGGTTCGCGCTAGGCATTCACCCTAATGACAGATATAAGACCGCTTCGCATTCCAGACGCATAATATCAGTGGACCGTCATGCCCTTTGGCCTTAAAACGGCCTCCTTCTATTTTCAAAGGGTAATGATCCGGATTTTGAGCCACTTCGGATACTTGTATCATCTACATAGATGATATTCTCCTCTTTCTAAATCCTGTCAAGGAACATGAAGAGCTTCTTCAGTTTTCATGACTTGGTTCATTCCTATGGTATAATGCTCTCGGAAGGAAATCATACATCGGGCAATCCGAAATGGATTTTCTTGGAATTGAAGAACGGGCAATATGAAGGCCCTCATTTAGCCCAAGAACCGAGGCATTTTCCCGACAAGAATTTATCAAAAAGCAAGTTCAACAATTTCCGGGCATAATCAACTACATTCGAGACTTTATTCCAAAGGCCGCAGCCCATACAAAGGTTCTAACCGCTCAATCAAGAAGGATGCTAGCCCATGGGCCCAAGCCCATACTGAAGCGTTAAACTACTAAAACAATTGGCCCAAAAGACTCCTCCACTCTCTATCCCTCACGATGATGCACAGTTGATTCGCAAACTGATGCTAGTGACCTTGCTTGGGGTGCTCTCCTTCCGCAAGAACAAAACAAGAAGGAATCATTATGCAAGTATGTATCAGACAGTTTAAAGACAGTGAGCTTCACTATCATTCCAACATAAAAGAAATTCTGGCGTTAAGTATGCAATTCAAAAATGCGAGTTCTTCCTTGCTTCAAGACATTTCATTGTCGGAATGGACAACTCCAATTTTCCTCGACTGGAATTCAAAGGTCGCCAAATTCCCGATAAAGCGACTTCTCCGCCTTTGAAAGAGTGGTTCTCTCCGTATGATTTTGAAGTTCAACACATCCAGACAACAAGAATCTCATTCCGATTTCTTATCTCGCCTCTCCAAGCCCTTCACAAATCCCCTAGTCCTTCTTTCTTTATCTTTATGGCTCAGTTTAGCCATCGAACCACACACCTAGATCAACCAGCCAACTGTCTATTCCCGAATTCGAACTTTGGGTTTATGACGATCTTAGCCTTTTATAAAGATGTGGTTCCTCATCCAAGACTTCTCCGCTTCATTTCCATGGAGACTTTTCCTACCATAATGTAGACATTTCCCTCAACATCCGAGCAATTCTGGTACCTTTGGTATCTTACATGTCTATATCATCTTCCCATAGAGCTTCCATTACTATGACCTTATGGTTTTGCATAGGGAAGAAAATAAGTCACATCTCGCCTGGCAGTTTTTCCTTATTTGAAAATCATTATGCATGGCAACATCGTCTCGGAAGATTAGTTCATCAAGCAGGCCTCCTCAATATGATGATCATGCAAAGGCTTTAACCTACCACACCATCCTCTTTCTCCACCAACAACACAATAAAGAAGACACCGTCTCAACAACCATCACTCCCTGGAAAACCTTCCATGGCCGCTTTGAAGAAATGCCTTTCACTATCAAACATGCTCTACTTCATAAGGGGAATGAACTCAATCATTCAACTAATAAGGCATTTCCAGTAATCAGCATGCATAGGAGACCCTCAGATCAAAGACGATTGATTTCTCCTACTTCTTCAACACCTTCAACTTCATCCAGTCATCCAAATGAAGCCACATCATCAATGGAGTTAAACCCAGCTTTCCTAGAACCATGGTCACAACCAGAAGAACCTCCTCCATCAGATTCTCAATTATTGTCTCAAGAGATATCTCGAAAATCTCCTCGATGCCATTCATCTGACACACCTGGCCCATCACGACGCATTCATCGTAATTATGGCATAAGTGAGTCAGATGACTCTGATGAAGACTACTCAGAACATGGACCCACCAATAAGCGTATTTGGTGAAGAGCGGATAAGCACTCACAAAAGCAAGATGCTCCACTAAGAAGATATTATTGTACTTAAAGTAGATATTTTGGCTTTTTATGTCACATGTTTTTTGGCTTTTTATGTCACATGTTTTCGTCTTTATGAAAAGGAATATATTCCTTTTTACGCATGCATTAAGCATAGTACTCTTGCCAGGTGGCAAGAAATTGTGGTTTGTAAGTTTATCTTGACATCTCCCTTCCTCCTATATAAAGGGAGGATCGTCTCTCTTATAAATCAAGTGGTGCAAGGAATAAACACTTATCTTTCTTATCTTTCATGGCTTTCTAATTTCTCTCTACTCTTCTTCTCTATCCTATGGCAATGAATTAGCTGTTGCTACGATCTGTTTCTGTTATAATCCAAAAGGGCTAACTCGACTAACTCGGCTATTCGAGTTTCAAAGAAGCAGAAAGACCCCCATGGCGAGGTGCCTCTTTGGTCTTAGCTTAAAGAAACTCTCTACTCTTCTTCTCTATCATATGGCAATGAATTAGCTGTTGCTACGATCTGTTTCTGTTATAATCCAAAAGGGCTAACTCGACTAACTCGGCTATTCGAGTTTCAAAGAAGCAGAAAGACCCCCACGGCGAGGTGCCTCTTTGGTCTTAGCTTAAAGAAACTCTCTTGCCTTGAGTAAGGATATTCTCCTTGAGTTTACAGCATGAGGATTATAGCATGAACAGCTCTCGGCGTCATCCTGGTATCAGAGCCTAGGTTTTAGAGAAGAAGAAACTCATCTACAAACATGGAAACAACTTTAAATCCTATTGTCCAAACCTCTTCTCTCTCATTACCTACTTCATGTAAACGTACATTATGAGATAAGATCGATAACCTAGTAGAAATATCCCATATTCCGTAAACCGCTCAAATTCAAAATTCTCTTGTCCCAATTCTCAACCCTTATCTGTCTTCTTAAGCGCAACCAGGTCTTTCTCTAGACAATCGAGACATATTATTTCCGGATCATCCGTCAACATAAAAGAATATGTACAAATGTCTTCCTCTCTCAAAGGTGTTCTTTCTTCAGAACTAATTTGGGCAGTATGTAACTTTAGAAATTCCATCCCACTTCATTCAACAATGGAAGCAACAAAATATACCCATCTCCATTTTGGTGCCATCGGACTTGTACTTTCCTATCATGGAAGACAAGGACTTCCACCGCCAGACTTTCTTTGTTAGATACTGCATTCAAACTATGAACATGCTGTGATTGGTTCTATTGTCACAACTCTTAACGCAGGAAGCGTAGTACTTACGTTTTTCCTAATTTTAATATGTCTTTAGAAGATCCTCATCTCGGTCAAGCCCCGAAATGCAGTACAAATCAAGGCGCGGATCAAGTTCTTGATACAATCTCGGCCTACTCTTCATCATCGCCTAGTCTACAGTTACAAGATCATGCCATTAACTCCCTGGACTCTGGCCTCTCTAACAGTGATGCAGGTTTTCATCTTGGCCGATAGTGGTCTCACTCCTACAATAGTTCAAACTCCCCGGACAACTGCCTGTGAAGAGCCTGGAAAAGTTAATCCCATACATGTGGATTACAAACTATGAAAAGCTGCACTAAAGTTCTCGACTGCAAAAAGCAGGATCCTATTTTTATCAGGCAACTCGACAAGACTGTTAAAGTCTCCTACTTGTCCTCCACAGCGACATCCTCTTTAACTCCTCATTCTATTTCTAAGATCAATGGACACTTTATCTGGGATTGTGATCCTTCTCTGTGTGATCCCGGATGTGCTTGTCAAGAAGATTTTGATGATCTTGAAACCAGACCCAAAGGAAACAAAACTTGGAGAAGGAAACATGCTTGTACTGGTCCACGTCAGCTTGATAAGGATGATGACCAGCCTGATCCCTTCCATGCTCCTTCTCAACCCAAGAAAGCTAGTCCTTGGATCGGACTCCCTCCGGAAAAGAACAAACCCATGACTGAAGATGACTATTTACAAAGATGCTTCCAGATCCTGAAGGAAGAAGGACTCTTGACCTGTCCTCCTCCACCAGTCGTTTGTTCTTGCTCCTTTGAACCAGTTAAAGTTCCAGAGGTAGCCGCGGTTCCTTGTCTCATGATGAATTCCGAAGATTTTCCACCTTTGGAAAGAAAGGAAGATGAGCAATCAAAGATACCTGCACGACCTTTTATTGCAAAAGATACAGTACAACTGCAGTACTTTAGCTCGGCCTCTCGGTGAAGAAGTCTTAAATTGGCAAACCAATAACAGCTGTTGTTCGAATCGTGATTCTAAAGAAGATTGATAATAGACTTTCACAAGTCTATGAAAAACAAGTTCTACTGAAGCTCATGTTACTTCTTTCGGACAAGAAGCCTTGCAATTACATACAAAGCTTTCATCCGGGCTGTCTAAACTTGGCGGAAATGCAGCGAGATACTAGCATCTCAAACTCTACATCACCTCTATTCTTGCAAAGGATAGAAATCTTAAGGCTGAAGGAGGCAGCTCGAGAGAAATAGAGAGATCTTTATCCTACAAAACATCCTGTCTCCTCTCCACTCAATTTTCCTATTTCTACACCCCATCCTTTTATGTCTTCAGTTATACCCTTCAAACAATATGCCACAGTTTCGGATCAGTGCCCGAGCATCCAAGCCAGCAAAAGGGTATCTTCTAAAACTTCATCTTCTTTCTCACAA